>NC_051076.1:9357261-9622261 GCF_004664715.2 Peromyscus leucopus | reverse complement strand
TTTAATCCCAGCCTTCTAAAGGCAGAGTCAGAAGAATACTAGGTTCTGGGGCAGCCTAGGCTATATAGAGTTTTAGTCCAGCCGGGGCTAACAAGCATTACCCCATTTCAAAAGACAAACAAAAGATCTTTCCTCATTGCTTCTCTATTCTACAACAACACTTCCCCCAAACTGTGTCCCTCTAACAAAATGTATTCGTTCTCACTCATAGCAGAATGGCCTTGTGGCAGCTGACCCCACTGGGAAAGGAATGACAAAGTCAGCCCAGAGGACAGGCCACTCATCGGCAAACCACAGGAAGCATCTCAGAGACTCACTGAGACTGTCCCCCTCCCCCGGAGTCTGCAGTGTTCTAAGGACAGCCTCCTTTGTCCAGTGCAGTGCCAGACCCTCAACGTTATGGGGTGAGCCTGTGATGCTAACTACAGCGCCCAGGTCCAGCTTCCTGAGGGTAACATGGACTAGTGACAGTGCCTGGGTCCAGCTTTCTAGACCTTCAACAGGGAGCATTGATCCCTGAAAAGTAAGGAAGACTCAAACCCAGTTTTCCCCTTGAGTTTCTAGGAGCGCCCCTGGAATAACCAGGTGGAAAGAACGATAAATCACCCTTCCATTAACCAGTAGGCCTCTATCCCAGGGCCTGCTCTCTCTCACCTCAGCTTGTGAAGAAGCCACAGGGATGTCTGAAAGTAGCTTTCTGGGTCTGGAGAGATGGCTCAGTCAGGAAGCATGAGTTGCATCCCTCAGGACCCACATAAGAATGCTGAGCAGGGTCTTGTGTATTCATGGTCTAAGCCCTAGGGAGGTGGACACAAACAGATTTTGCCAGCCAGCTCAGCCTAATGGGAGCGCCCCAAATCAGTGAGACACCCTGTCTCAAAAAGCAAGGTGGACGGGTTCTGAGGAACACCACCCAAAGGGAGTAGCTTTCTCAAACACCATGTGCATTAAACCATGGTTAATTTTCTTCCTTTGTGGCCTATCATGTTTTAGAAATGCTGTAATTAGCACTTCTGGCTTCAACATAGGAAGAGCCTCAGGAGACACACCTTGTCCTTTCAGCGCTGGGCGACCTGGTCATCATGCTGCAAGCCTTGGCATTTGTCCTTAGCAGAGTGATAATTATTTATTAGTGGAATGGATGCTTATTATATTCAGAAATTAAAATTGTTAGGGGACAGTGTGCGGAGGATCACATCTGTTAGAAATAAATCACTTAAAAAATTATATTAGTCTCACAGACGGTCAAGAGCAGAGTGAGGGGAGGAGGTGCGAGGGGGCTGAGGAGACTGCTCGAGAATCCTGTGAAGTAGAGGGTGGTCACTGTGTTGTCAGCACATTACAGCGTCCAGACATCCACTCTGCGTTTCCCCTCTTTGAACCCTGGGTGTCCAATTAGCAGTGTGTGTGACTTTTCCATTCCAAGATAGCAGATACATGGAATGGCTAGCAAGGGGTAAGATTTAAAAAATTAAAAAGAACATGAGGAGAGACAGGAAGGGAGGGAGGAAGGGAGGGACAGAGGGAGGGAGGGAGGGAGGAGGGAGGGAGGGAGGGAGGGACAGAGGGAGGGAGGGAGGAAGGGGAAGGGAAGGGAAACGAAGAAAAAGAAAAAAAAGAAAAGAACAAGAAAGAGATCATTGAAGAATTCTAGAAACAGAGGCCAAAGGAATTTTTAATTCAAATGATACTAGAGTTTCAGAAGAAGCAAGGAATTTTAATTGGAAAGGTTTGAGGGTTTGGGGTAGGGATTGGCACAAATCACCTCCCTAAGATCCACCCCCACTTTGTGTTTCCTGAGCGCATCTTCTCTTCACACAGCCTGGTCTCATTAGGGGTCACGTCCTCATCCTCTGTCCAGTGACTTTGCAGCTCAGGTGCTGTGCTGCTTTCTGGTGCCTTCAGCAGCTGCTCTCCTCGCCCAGCAGAAAGTCCTGAGAGGGGGCTCGCTCTTGCAGACACTCTCACAGATGAGAGAGAACCTAGGCCTCCGTAATTCAAGCTGATTGAGATGTATGGAAGTGTATTAATCCATACAGCCTCATTAGGTGGCCTCAAAAAAAGACACTGCCATGTATGTACCATCAAGTCCTATGAGGATAAACTCCCCTTTCTTTCTCTCCCTTTCTCCCCGCTTCCTCCCCTCACCCCCTCACCCAATCTCTGTTCTCTAAAATGAAAAGAGAGGGAGGTTTTGGGTTTTTTTTCCACCTGAGAAAGCAACACTCTACCATGGGGTAGCCAGATCTATAAGAATCTAGAAATAAGACATTCTGAACTTATACCTTCAGAGATATATGAAAAAACAGGCAGTTTTCTAAAATATAATATTTTTATTAATTCCTTGAGAACGTTGTGCATATACACATTGTACTTTTTATTGTACTCCATTCCTTCCCTAACTCCTCTTAGGGCTGCCTCCTATCCCTATTCATGTCCTTCCCTTTCAAACAGATAGTTTTAAGAACCTTAATTTCCTAACTTTGAAGGAATTTAGTAATCTTCATCCAGGAAATGAAGGGTCTGAAGGATGTGGCTGGATGCTGTATCCCTCTGATGTCATGTCCAGCGTTCAGAACTCAGCCCTGTCTTCCTGAAAGGACATTGTCTGTGTTTGTGCTTAAGGTCTAAAGAGACTGTTTTTGAGCCCCTACCCTCTAGAATGCACAGACCTCTTCCTTTTTGCTAGAAGAATGTCCTCCATGGGGCATGTCTAAACACCATACAGAGCAGATATCAGAACCATCCACGCACCAACTATCTTGACCGTGATGTCCCAGGCAATCTTGGCCCTTCCTGCAGCAGCATGATGGCATGGAAACACAGTCCCCGGCAGTTTTCTTTTTACTGCTGGATTATTGCACCCTGTTGGGGGATCCATCTGAGCATTTCATGTGTCCTACTTTTCACATGCCCAGATGGTGGCTACGTGCTTTGGTTTGAATTGGGCAGCCTCATCCTTCATGCTCTGTAGTCTGTCTGGTTATCAAAGAAAGATATGAGACAAGGGAAATTCTTCCCTTTTCCAGCTCCTCTTCATCTGTCCTAGTCACCCACAGAAATGATGTGTTCATACAATTGCTGGGATGGCAGTCACCACGATAACCGAACGTCCCTTCCATGGTGCGGGTAACTCCTTGTACCCACGGTGCCTGCATCCCTCTCCATGAGGATCCTTTGCGGTGTAAGCCATTATATGAGATCTTATCAGTTACACGGGAGGGAGCAGCACTGTGAATGTTTTATACACCAAGGAAAACACTTAGATTTACATTGGTCTGTTTCACTGTAGTCTTTAAGCTGAGCAGAGACTTTAAATGAAATCATTCAGCCTGAGACAGTGACATGACACTGTCACCTGGAAACACACTGGGCCACGTTCACAGCTATCTTAGGATGCGTACAGCCTGTGGTCTACAGACTGAACACATCTGATCCTGGATCTACTACTTTTCCTGCGTGTTGACGTTAAAAGCCCAGTGCTGCTGTGCAGCATTTGGGGACTCCACCTATATACACCTTCAGTGCTTGGTTTCCATCTCTCTGTATATGAGTTTTCTGAATGTGCAGAGTCTTGTTCCTAAGGAATA
This sequence comes from Peromyscus leucopus, assembly GCF_004664715.2. NCBI lineage: Eukaryota > Metazoa > Chordata > Mammalia > Rodentia > Cricetidae > Peromyscus > Peromyscus leucopus. Next base: position 9,618,671 of record NC_051076.1, on the reverse strand, counting down.
GGACCTAAGATGTGTGCACTCCAAGTTTCTTCCCTGCTCCCTCAGTGCTCAGAGCTGTGCTGGAGAAGAAATGGCTGTTACAGTATCCGCCTGAGGCATCGGAGCCTTCAGGTCTTCAATTGATGTCAGCACTTGGGACAAAGCACAAAGCCAAGTTAAACAGCTGCTCCTCTGAGTCATCGGAACCCCAGGATTCCTTAGCAGCTCCCAGGAGGAAGGTCACGCTGAAATCACTTCTCTTGAGTGACAAAGGTGTGCTGGGCATTTTCAGAATGGTCAGCTACTTCTCAAAGTTCACGAGGAAGTTAGTAACTGTTAGGTGCCAAGACTCCGAACAATTAGGTTGTATGCCTAAAGTGTCCCTGAGGTGAGGGATGAAGCCAAGACGTGGGCTCCAGTCATTGTCACCAAAATCTCTTGTTTTGTTGAAGGTTCTAGAGTCTCAAAGTTGCCTCTTCCACCAGATGTTAGTCACAGGACTTTAAGGGAACATTGCTATTTCTTATGAAACAGGAATCTATTTTTATCTGTTTGAAAAATAAAAAAAGTAAAAATCATGAATTCTGGAACAATGAATTAAGCACCCAAAATACCAAATCCACAGCACGCCTTCTGTCCTCAGTGAGAACTTCTCCCTGTTCTGGTGAAATATCTAAGAAAAACGTATAAGTTGAAAACTGTCTTGGATCTACCTAGATGAGAGGAAAACCACAATGAGGTCTCAAAACAAATAGAAGTTGTTTTTATTTTTAATTGAGTATGCTTAGCTTAAGTACATTTTCTCTTAAGGTATAATGACTAAACTCTGATCATTCCCTTTTGTTTATTCATTTAAAACGCAAATAAAAGCAGATAATCAATAGATCATAATCTAAAACCAGAGGATTTACGAGTTAATAAGCTTGAGTCAATAGATACGCTATAACAAAGCTCTCAACGCTAAACCTGACATAATTTGCTTTACGCTAAGCTGGTTGACTTAATGCTTTAATTTAATTCCAATATTAACTGAAAAATCCAAAGAAAGGGGGAAATTTTTAAATCCTATTATATTAAAATATTTTTCAAGCAACAACTCAATATCACCATGCCACAACTGCTGATGTGTGCCACTGAAGCCTACCCAACCATGCCGGGTCTAATGTTTGATGGACAGTTAACCCTGTGGAGCCTGGTACAAGTGAGCTATGGATGTTCTCAATGCTTTCCCTTTGACGGCTCTTCTGTCAACCTCAACTGTCATATTTTTGTCTTTTATGCCTGTTTCCCCTGATTCATTGCCAAATCGTCAGGGATGTTGTTGGTTTTGTGTGCATTTATGTGTATTTTGTATATGTGTGTGTGTGCATGTAGATGTATTAGGGTGCTTGTGTATGTGTGTGTATGTGTGTGCGCATATATATGTGTTAGGGTGCTTGTGTGTGTGTGTGTGTGTGTGTGTGTGTGTGTGTGTGTGTGTGTGTGTGTGTAAGGCCAGAAGACAACCTTAGCTGTCACAGCTCAGGTGCCATTCACATCGTTTTTTTGAGAATATGTCTTCCATTGGCCTACAGCTTACCAAGCAGGCTGGCTAGATGGTCAGCAGGCCCCAAGGATCTACCTTTCTTCACCCCGCTAGTGCTAGGATTATAACACAAACATGTGTCACCACACCCAGAATTTTATAGGAGGGAATTGGGTTTGCAGGTCATGTACTTCACTGACACCTCTCACTCCAGACCCAGAATCCTTATTTCTAAAACAGTTCTTCTTCTTGTCTTTATTTTATTGTATAGCCTGACCCCTCAGAAGGGAAGAGGCTGTAGGCAAGCCTGGGCCACACGGCAGTAAGAAGGCCTTTCCTGATTTGCTGAAAGGAAGACGTGACACACCATAGCTTTGCCTTACAAAGTCTGGTGTCATTAGTGGAGACAGTAAGAGGTATGAAGTCATATCCCAAATGCTTGCAAGGTCATGAGCACAGACTCTCTAGTCTGAATGCCTCCCATCAAATCCTGATTCAGCCCTGATAATTTGATGAGCATGGACAGTTTGCTTCAACTACCTTCTCACCTTCTCATCCATCTTCTTCCTGAAAATGAAGATAATGTTTTCTATCTCTCTCTCTCTCTCTCTCTCTCTCTCTCTCTCTCTCTCTCTCTCTCTCTCTCCTCCCTCTTTCTCTCCCCATGTGTGTGAGCATGTGTGTGTAATATACATATACATGTATATATATGACTTGGAAAGCTCTGTGTGTTTCAACCCTTTAAGACAAAATACTTTGTAGGGAAAGAATTCAAAGGCTAGAGAACTTACACTGTGAGCAATTTTGAGAGCAGCAGTACTGGTCACTGGTTACAGGGGTCAGTTGTATCTTTCAGAGCAGCCATGCCTGCTGGCCTAACACCTGAGTATCCGTTCTCCACCCCACGAGTCATGGAGTTTCCTGTGCCCGTTTGGTTTTGATTAGCATCCTGGCTGTCACACTGATCAAGTAGCAATATGCTTCAGCTGCCTCTTAACCAGCCTTGTGGTCCCATGAGTGTTGTGACCAAAGAACAAGTCCAGTCACTCAGCCAAATGAACTCATGCACTGGCTGTTCACTGGGGGCTGGGGGCGGGGGGGTGGGGGGGGGTGTCCCTTCTCTGTTTGGAAAGGATAGTCAGGAAATCACATGGCTATTTTAGGGTGAACGTTTCCCACCACATTTCTCCAGCTCTGAAATCATGGGCATCCAGCTCTCTCCTGTGCTACAGGTGACAGCTGTCCTGTGCTTGTCCTTGCTGGTGCCTGCACAGACTTGACCAATGCCGAGCATCCCCGCGTCAGCCGAGCTGTGCTCGCCGCTGGTACTGCGGCTCCCATTGCATTTAATTACCACTTGAACTCTCTTCAAAGAGGTGATGCTGGCATTCAAATTAAAAGCTATCATAAACACAAAATAGGCCAGAATCAGCCACACTGTGTGTGACTTTTTTAAAAAACAATACCTACGTTTATATAAGCTTAAATTAAGAGTCTCAACAAATATAAAATTTAAAACTCTAAAGTTTTATATTTTCATTTAATTAGAAGTACTTTTTTTTCCACTTAGGGATATATAAATATGCCTGTTAGGGATATATAGTTGTTTTGTTTTTATCAAGGAGTTTTTTTTTTATAGATGGTTTAGAAAACATTAGATATATGCCATGATATTCTTTTTTTTCCTCAAAATTGCTAGCATATTGCCAATAAGATAATGTATTTAAATAAAAGATAATTTATGCATCCAGCAGACATCTATTGAGCACCCATATGGTGCTAAGAACATTTGTATCCCCCCGTCTCTGTCCTCTAAGACTCAAGACCTAGTCGGAAGAAAAGACAGGTAAACTGATCACGATAACACAAAGTAAGAACAAGAGAACAAGCAGAGAATGAGAGGAAATGACTGTCTGAGGACTCAAACTCTTCCAAATGGAACTGGCATTGAATTTGTGTTTTTGAGATGGTGGGGAGTTCCTAAGCTTGAAAGGGCACTCTGAACACTCCATCCCATCGGGGAATGCCCTGAGTCAAAGGGCAGGGGTGCAGGGTGAGCGGGGAGAGCCTAAAGGTGTGAGGTGAGCAGGGGAGCCTGAAGGAGCAAGGAGAGCCTGAAGGAGCAGGGAGAGCCTGAAGGAGCAGGGAGAGCCTGAAGGGGCAGGGAGAGCCTGAAGGGGCAGGGAGAGCCTGAAGGGGCAGGAGAGCTGAAGGGCAGGGAGAGCCTGAAGGAGCAGGGAGAGCCTGAAGGAGCAGGGAGAGCAGGGAGAGCCTGAAGGGGCAGGGAGAGCCTGAAGGTGCGGGGTGAGCCTGAAGGGGCAGGGAGAGCAGGACAGAGCCTTCAGAGAGAGGCAGGCTGCAGGAGTACTGCTGAGACCATGGAGTTGGGCCCTCCTGTGCTTCCTGACCAGATCCGGTCCAGCATTCCTCGGCCTTGCAAATGATAGATTCGACTTTGATCCTTCTAATTGACCCTGACAATGAAGCAGACTCTGGAAGCAATGAGTGGGTCCAGGAGCCATTTCAAAGTCCCAGGGCCGAGCTTTAGCTCCTTCCACCTTCTCGACGCTAGGAAAGCAGAGATGATTAAAACAAACAGACAGACCAAAAAGCCCACTCAAAGCAGGAAATGAGCCTCTCCTGTAGAAGTGGGGTTACAGAAAATAGAGTAAATGACACCAGTCCTCAAAATGGAAGAGCCATCACCTGACTCAGGAGCATTTGCTTCTGGCGAAGTGTTAGGACTCCCTCAGATGAGACACTGATAGCCGTGGAATATTTTCTACACTCTGTGGTGTTTTGTTATCAGCCTGAGCAAACTCACAGCCCCCTAAGTGTCTCAAAGGACTCGGGTGATCACATTAAGCCTGAATGAGAAGGTGCCACTCCCCAGCTTTCCCACAGAACCTGGAGTCAACTCAGCCCACAGGGTTCACACATCTGACCCTGCCCATCACTTTGACCCTCTCTTGTCGACTCGGCAACATTCCTATCAGCTAACCGCCAAGCTCGGTCCCACCTTAGAGCAGTACGCAATTCCTTTCTGCCTCTGTGTGTTTTTCCTGGTGCCTCACTAGGCTGGAATCCTCTGTATCCTCTCCTGAGCACAACTTCCTCAAGGACCTCCCTTCCCTGCTACACCAGTGACCTCACTGGCGTCCCTGTTACACAAGGCCAGACACCACGTGGTACCTCTCCCTGTCTCATTCTCTTCAGAATTCCCTGCAGTGCCCTGGGATGCCCCATCCTTCCCCTCCCCTCCTCCCTCTCCCTCTCCCTTCCTTTCTCTTCCTGTCTCCATGCTTTTCCCTCCCTCTCCCCTTTCCATTCCCCTCATGGTAATGTAGAACTGAAGGAGCTTGTCCTTGTTTCCTGGGATTTCTCCTGAAGTTAGGAGGGTGTCAGACATCAGAGAGCTCTTGAATGTCTGTTCAGTTACAGTTGCATGAATGCTGCACACTGGCTGGGGGAAGACTCTCTTCCACGTGCGTTATCAACAGTGCTTGGCTTCCCATGGAATAGATTATCAGGGTGGAACTGCTGGGTCACAGGCGATGCACACTTTTAATTTTGATAGATCAGAAGTGCTGCTTTTTAATATTTAGTGTGACTGATTTGCCACTTTAAAATTTAATTATCACAAATTTAATTTTTTTCATCTTCCCCTTTGACAAATGTGCCATTTCCAGCCATCCTTTTTTCCCCCTCAGTGTTTTTATGGTGTTTTATGGTAATGGGACATCATTGTACATATTGTAAGGATTCTAGTTTTTGCTTTATTGATTGATACAGCCAATTTTCCAGTAAACAAAGTATCTGTGAGTTGAATCTTTATCTTCTACTGACCCCTCTCACTGTGAAATGAATGATACACTTAGAAAGAGAAGAAATGCTCTCTCCCCTTATCATTCTTCTTCTCTCTGTGTAGATCAGTGGTTCTCAATCTTCCTAATGCTGTGACCCTGCAATACAGTTCCTCATGTTGTGGTGACCACCCATCATAAAATTATTTTTGTTGCTACTTCATAACTGTAATTTTGCTACTGGTATGAATCATAATGTAAATGTCTGTTATGTGAGGTATCTTATATGTGACTCCTGTGAAAGGGTTGTTCCACCCCAAAGGGGTCACGCCCCACAGGTTGATAACTGCTGGTGTAGATGTTTGAACAAGTGAAGGCATTAAGGAATGCACAGGTCTAACTGCTGAATGCTTCAAGTCGGAAATATATAATAGTTAGAGTAAAGGGCCCCTGCCTAGACTACAATAACACACACCACAGTCGTGTGGGAAGGGGTCCTGTGCTTATACATTCTTTAGACTACAATAACACACATCACAGTCGTGTGGGAAGGGGTCCTGTGCTTATACATTCTTTAAGACTACAATAACACACACATCACAGTCGTGTGGGAAGGGGTCCTGTGCTTATACATTCTTTAGGTCTTGCACCTGAATGTTGTAGCGTTAGTGTCAGTGCTAAGAAAGCTTTGGTATTTGCATGGCCTGTGAGCTGGCCTTGCTCCCCAGGCATCAGTGGTCGCTCTAACCTTTTCTGGGTACTTTGTAGATGTTTGATCTTTGTAAGATGCTGGGGTAAGGATGTGGCTAGCTCCACACAGACACGTGCCCAATACAGGAAAGTCCAAATGGGGCACGTGTGATTCAAGAGAGGACAGAACATGCAGCTTTAGTTCAACTCACTTTCTATCTTTCCAAAACTCACTTTATGTTTTTATTCGTGTGTCTATCTGTGTGTCTCTGTGTGTATCTGTCTGTCTGTCTTTGTGTGTACGTATTTATCTGTGTGTCTGTCTATGTGTGTCTATGTGCGTGTGCATGTGCGTGTGTGTGTGTGTGTGTAAGCATGCTTGCACGTGTGCGTGTGTGTGTGTGTAAGCATGCTTGCACGTGTGCGTGTGTATGTGTGTGTGTGTGTCTGTGTGTGTAAGCATGCTTGCCCATGCAGACACCTGTGGAGGCCATAGGTTGATGCTGGCTATCCTCAATTACTTCTTCACCTTATTTCCCTAAGCCAAGGTTTCTCACTGAATGCAGAACTCTTCATTTTGGATAGACCAGTCAGCTGAGGTTACAGTGTACATGGCCACTCCTGGGTCTTTTCTTCCAGGAGATCTGACTTCAGGTCCTTCTTCACGCTGCAGCAAGCACTTTCTACACTGAACTCTCTCAGCAGACATGTTTTGTTTTACAAAAGAAAACTCCTGTTTTCTTTTTCTTTTTTTAAAAAAAATCAGTTCTTTGAGAATTTCATACAATGAGTTTTGACCATATTTACCCCTCCCCTGGCTCCTCCCAGATCCACCCCCTCCCCTACCCTCCCAACTTTGTGTCCGCCTTCCCACCCCATCCATCACATCCAATCTGTGCTGCCTGTGTGTGGCTTTCTACTGGGGTGAGGTCAACCTACCAGTGATAGTATTCTTTTTGTTGTTTTATGATTCTAAAAGTTTAGCTTATAGTACATCCTTTTATGATTCTTTCCTTACTTATTATTTATTCTATGTGTCTTTTATATCATGTATCTTGATCTCATTCATTTCCCCCATCCCTTCACATCTGCTCTCTGCCCCTGCACACCTCCCCCCCCCACAAAAAAAATTAGAAAAAAAAAGAAAAAATTAAAAATCTTGTCATGGAAGCTGCAGTGTGACACAGTGAGTCACACAGTAAACCCCTTTGGTCCATATATCATTACTTGCAAGTGTTCATTGCAAAGTCATTGGTCTGGTTCGAGGCCTCTCGTTTCTACTACACCATAGATGCTGGGCCCTCACTGAGACTCTTCTTGATATCCTGTATTTCCCTGTGTTGTGGAGATCCTGAAGCTTTGGGCTGTAGGACGTGTCCCTTCACATGATCCAGCAGATCATAGATGGGGTGGATATCAGGGCAGGCCAAGCCACCACTCTGGTTCTGGGCCTGGGCAACTGCAGGGTTGGTCCATCTGCCAGTTCTCCCCACCAGGGGGAGCTCCCCAGCACTGCCCCGCTAATTCACCTCTTGCATCAATGAGCGAGGGGTGGGGCCGGTTCTTCTGCTTTCCAGATCTCAAGGTTGGCTCTCCCACACCTACACCACTAGAGCCAGCTCTGTTGTGTTGCCCAGGCGAGGTAAAGGGCCACTCTCTCAAGTGCTCAACGGCAATATTCTTAAAGAAACTGGCTCTCCTTCTCCCAGCAGCTTCTGGTCCAGCAGCTCCTCAGCTAGGGGAGGGACTTCATACCCACCTCCCCTCTCCGCGCTTGGATTTGGTCTGGCCTGAGCTTGCACAAGGCTTGTGAATGCTGTCACAGCCACTGTGAGCTCATACGTGCAACCGCCCTGCCCTGCTCGGAAGACTTTCTTTCCTTGTATTTACTCACTACCTCTGGCTCCCAGAGTCTTAATGATCCCTGGGCCTTGAAAGGAGAGAGTGCAGGCAGATACTACATTTGGAGATAATCATTCTATAGTCTCTTATTCTCTGTACCTTGGCCAGTTGTCGGTCTCGGTGTTAGCTGCCATCTACTACAAATAGGAACTTCTCTAACGAGGTGTGGGAAAACATAATCTGTGGATATAACAGTAAATCAAAAGCCCATTGAATACTATGTCCACTTAGCTAGGGGCCTGTGACCTGTCTAGTCGCAGGCTCTTGTGCCTTTAACTGTGACTGGTATCGGTTTCATTATGTGAAGCAGGGCTTCAATCCAATCAGAAGGGGTTTGGTTACTCCCTTGACATTCATACCACTCTTGTATCAGTGGGCGTGTCTTGCCAGGCCACTCATTCTTGCAATTTGCCAGTTTCACAGCTAGGTAAGATTTTTAAAAGGTATCTTTAAATTTATTTCTTTGACAATTTCATAAAATATATAATGTGGTTTGATCATATTCACCCCTCATTTCTCTTACCCCTTGTTCCCAATCTGTCATCCTCCTACTTTTATGTCTTTATGCATTTAAGCCTCTGCATTTGATTAGGGTTGCTTTCATGTGCACAGATGTAGGGTTCTCTAGTGGATCACAGTATGTCGAGGTACTCTGCAGGAGTGGAGAAGGCTCTTCCCAGAAGTCACAGATTATTAAACAAAAACCCCAGTCCCAACAAAACAGTATAGGCTCTTGCTTTCCCACCACAGCTAGATGGTGAGACTGCACGTGCTCCACTTGCAGAGCATAAAGAAATCACACAGGAACTTGCTGGAAAAGCCTTTTTGTTGTTGTTGTTGTTATTGTTGATGTTGTTGTTTCTAAAAACTAATTACAAAGTTTTGAAGTAGATGGTTTAGCAAAGCTTTTCCAGCCTTTCACCCAGGAAGCCATTCTCTAGTTACCTGATAGGGTGGTGAGCTCTTCTTACCAGCTGAGGAGCAGCTGAGTTACATCCTCATCTGGCCACAGTACTACAGGGCAAAATGTTCAAGCCTGTACATTATGCCATCTCTGTAGTGCAGGACTCTTTGCATTTCTTGTTTATTTTTGGTCTAAAGTCACTTCCTGGTGACATCCAGAGTGCCCTTCAGTTCTGCCACCCGTCCTCCTCAGCTTAACCTCCACTCTGCTTCCTGACTGGCCACTCAGCAGCCGCTAGTGAGACTCCAATTTACATCTTCTCCAAAGTTTCATCTCCTCTCTTCCAAATTCAAAAAGGCCCCTCTGTGTTTTCCTCACAGATGGCAGAACCGGGTTCAGAATTGTGTGCATCTCTGCAGTGCGGGCCAGCTCCATCCCATTCTAAGATATTCAGAAACCAGTCCATCTGTTTTCCATCCATGGTCCATTTTCAGAAAGCCTTTTGTGCACAAAACGCTCAACATGTTTAAAGAATATGGGGCCAATGAGACAGCTCAAAGGGCAAAGATATCTCCTGCAAGACCTGATGACCTTACTTAGGTCCTCAGGGCCCACATGTAGCTAGAGTTTTCCTGCCTGGCCCACAGTCAGGACAAATCTCTGTCTACCGCCAGTCCCACAGCCGCTCAGACCCAACCAAGTAAGCACAGAGACTTATAATGCTTACAAACTGTGTGGCCGTGGCAGGCTTCTTGCTAACTGTTCTTATAGCTTAAATTAATCCATTTCCATAAATCTGTACCTTGCCACGTGGCTCGTGGCTTACCGGCGTCTTCACATGCTGCTGGTCATGGAGGCACTGGCAGTGACTCCCACTCAGCCTTTCACTTCCCAGGGTTCTCCTCTCTCCTTGTCCTGCCTATCCTTGCTGCCTGGCCACTGGCCAATCAGTGTTTTATTTATACAGAACGATATCCACAGCACCCACATGGTGAAAGGAGAGAACCAACTCCCACAGGTTGTCCACTAACCACCACCACAATCACCATCACACACACACACAAATGAGAGAGACAGAGACAGACAGGGGCAGAGAAACAGAGACAGACAGACTACTGTGAATATCCCTCTATATGCTGTGGATGTGTGTTGCTCTGATTTGGTTGATAAATAAAACGCTTATTGGCCAGTAGCCAGGCAGAAAGTACAGTATAAGCAGGATAAGCAGAGAGGAGAATTCTGGGAACAGGAAGGCTGAGTCAGGAGTCACCAGCCAGACACAGAGGAAGCAAGATGTGAAGGCAGAACTGAGAAAAGATACCAAGCCAAATGGCTAAACATAAATAAGAATTATAGGTTAGTTTAAATGTAAGAGCTAGTCAGTGGTAGGCCTGAGCTAATGGCCAAATAGTTTTAATTAATATAAGCCTCTGTGTATTTACTTGGTGTGGGACCGTGGGAGCTGGGTGGGACCAGGAATACTTCAGCTACAGCAGACAGAGAAATACAAAGGGAGAACAATTTTTAAATGTAATTTTAACAGCATTTAAGACTTGGAGCTGCTCACTGACAATGCCACGTGTTTCTCTCACCATCTAGGCAGCTCCAGCTCACTACATAGTGATAGCGCCTTGCACACACACATGAAACCACAGACCAGGGGACTAGGATGTATCTTTTTTCCTTTCTTGTACTGTGAATTGATCTTTGATTTACAACAGTTCTGCATGCATGTGGAACAACATCTATAAATGTCTTCTCCTGCCTTCACAGAGCAGAGGGGGCTGTGATGACGTTGATGTATGTGTGAAATCAGTAGAAATTTCCTGATAAAGTTGCCACTTCTCAGCCTTGGAAGTCTTAGCCTGTTTTAAATTATCCAAGGTTGAGATGTTGCTAATGAGTGGTAAAGACATCATCTCTTAAGACTGATTTCACTCATGCAAAATAAATACTAGATGCAAATATGTTAATCAACCTTTGAGGAACTCAAATATTACTTTTCTAAATGGAAAAAGAAAAAGAAAAAAAAAGGTCCCACAGAACTGACAAATCAGATTATCTGGGCTTAAGAAAACTGGATAAATATTTTGTGAGCATCAGAGCACAGAAAAGGTATTCAGTGGACCGCAGCTGCGCGCTCTAAACCCAAGTCTTTAGGAAATAGTACAGGGGACCCCAGATAGCTTCTCATGCTTTTGTCTTCTTAGTCTGAGACTCAAGCTTCCATCCATAGCTTTTCCTTGAGTTTGTCATAATGAGAAAGAAAAATGTGGCTGAGAAAGAATCTATGAGGTCGGCATGTTTTAATATGGGCTGGTCTGAAATTCTCTTTGTGCCTCACGTGGGTGTGGATGTATGTGTGTGATCATGTGTGTTGAAGCCAGAGGTCAACATAGGGTATCTATTTTGATTATGCTCCACCTTCTTTTCTGAGGCAGGGTCTATCACTGAACTTGGGGCTAACAGATTCAGCTAGGCTGGCTAGACAGCAGGTCCAGGGATCTTCTTGTCTCCAACTCCCCAGCCCTGGGACTGTACACATGCACCTCCCCACCCAGCACTTTCTGTAGTGCTAGGGTTGAACCCAGGTCCTCACGCTGACGCAGCACATGCTTCCAACAGAGCGCTCTCCCCAGCCCTTTCAAAGTCACTTTTTCTCTGGGATTTTGCATGGATGAGAACTGAGAGGTGAAGGAACGCTCCCCTCAGTTGGTCCGTATGTATAAGCCAGAACTGATCTACTTTAGGATAAGGAGCCAAGGAAAGTGAGAATAACAAATAAAAGGCAAAAGTAGAAGAAATCCCATTGACTGGGGATGAAGTGAATGGTGCCCACGAAGATTAGCCCTTTTCCAAATTGCAGTAAGCGCACATAATACTCCTTGATGGGCACAGCAGCCCCCGAGCCTCACCACGTTGGCTTCATTACTGCGAGGAGCCTCAAGAAGCTCCTCACGGCTGAGGTAGAAGGGCTTAGTGAAAACGCACCACAAAGACCAGAGGGAAAGCTCTGGAAACTGCTGGATCATCAGATCAATAGACTCAAAGGTGACTAAGTTGGGTTGCTTTCTGCAGTTTAAACATTTGTGCAGGGACTATCCCCATGCAGCCTTTTATTGACAGCTCCAGATCAATGGTAATTTTTGATCATTTTCAACCTACATAAACCTATTGACCCCTTGGCCACCTTTGGGGCATTTCAAGTCGTCAAAAATAATCAGAGGAGATGGTGTAAAATTGTCAGACTGCTGAAGACTCCAAGTCGTTTCATGTGTCCACGAGAGCAGAGTTGAGAGGTTAAAATGTAGTTCAAATTGGCAGCAGAACCTCCACCGGCCGAGCATTCCAGAGGGTCCTGTCTTTATGCCTCATAAATGACACACTGATTTGTATCCCAGCTCTGACATGTCTGCATATAAATTTTAAAAAGTAAAAGAGGCTGAATCTCATCGGAACTATTAGGTGGGGCGATCAGATGAGGATTAGTTCCAGTAAAAATTTCTTCCCACCTTCTTTTACTGAGATGCTTTCTTCATCTGCTGGGTAACAAAAGCAGATAAACTTGTATAGTAAAGACTATGGAAAGGCTACCAGTGTAGACAAGGGTGGCTAAGAAGAGGGGACGGGAGTATGAATTGACAACCCAGAGGTGAGTGATATAATATATGGAGCTCAAAAGAAGCGCTAGGGACAGGTTGTCACCCAAACGGTAGAGAGCTTACCTTACCATACAGGAAGTCGAGGTTTTAACCCGGCACCACAGAAAAGTGAGTGTGGCGGTGCCTGCTGGTAATCCCATCACTCAAACGTGGGAGGGGGGCACAGAATTTAAGGTTCAAGGTCATTCTCTGTTACACAGCCAGTCCAAAGCCAGCCTTGGTTACATGAAACCCGGCCTCAAACAACAAAAGTTTAAGTTTAATGATTAAAATAATAGGAGAGGGTCATGAAGTGGGAGAGGATACAATAATGAAAATCAAAAAGGAAGGAGAGAAAAATGCCCAGTTGAAAACATCCAAAGAGGAAAAGGAGGAAAGTGGGGAGGGGGCGAATATAAAACCTGGAAAACATGAGGGAAAGCGAGAAGAGTGAGGGGGGGGGTCTTCAGAAACAACAAATAGCAAAAGAACTGTTCTTCAGTAAAATGTGGTTGTATTTATATAATGTAAGGTAAACGTAAGCCAGATTAAGAAAAACACTATTAAAATCGCCCTTTACAGGACCACACCTGGAAACATCTGGGCCAGGGATGCAGGAGCTTGAACTTGAGACACACAGGCTGCATTTCTACATTAGATGATGAAGGTTTTGAGGCGGGGGCATTTTGAAGACTTTCGCTTTCAAGGATCTGAGCCATAAATGTTTATTAAAGGAATCTATAATGAAATCAGTTCTGTTATTTTTTTAACGGTTGCCGGGAGTGTGGTGGAAGATTGAACAGCCGGCTGTTAATCATTAAGTACTCATGTTACGAAAAGTGTTTGATAGGATTGCCATCTAGGGGCTGAATGGAAGTCTCTGCTAGGAAATAAACCGTAATGGAGCAGGTGCCACTATTGACAATCTACATATGGTTTTGCTTTATAGCCCACATGCTTTTCCAGTTTCTTGTGACAAAAACCATCTCTAAGTGTACCCCAGCAGCCCACTTTCTCATCCATAATCTGTTAGAGGTGATTCCGGTTCACTTTGGGGCCTCTGCTTTTATTGGCATCTATTACCAAATCTTCTGAACAAAGAATTATTCTTTTTTGCATTATTAATCTTACCCATGTTTGCCCTATTTCCAGAGAAAAGAAATCATTTGTCAGAAAAGACTGTTTGTAATCAGGACTGGAAGCATCGTCGGATTTAATATTCATTGTGGTCATCCTGGTTCGATGCTGTATTTATCTAAAAGACCAATCCAATGTTGTGGAGAAATAAGTTTTTAAATATTCATGATCTAACTTTTAATATTTTAAAAAAGAGAAATTAATATTTCTGTAAAATTTGTTTCAGAGTCTGGCCGCTTAGCAAATGTTTAAATATTAAAAGATTTCAGGAGGTTAGCGTGTAATATCATAATGGACGTACTGAAACAGGAAAATTGACTTCACGAGTCTCAGATCCATAAAGGAAATTGTATTTCCTCTGCCCAGGTTTCTCACAGAATAAGAGAGATAGCTCAGTCAAAAACTTAAAACTAAGAATGTGAGAAAAGAATCAAAACATATGTCTATAGTCTTTTGGTTGTGTGTGTTTTTCACCTTCATCCAAAATGACGTTTGGAAGATTCCAAATTAAGGAGAATTCCTTTCTCATAACTGTGCCTATGTCTTAGCCACCTACCCTGGGAAATAACTTCCTCTCCCTACCTTGGCCCATCAAGAAAAAGAAACACTTGGTAGACTACCAATGTCACATTTAAACATCTAGTAAACCCAATCATTACAAGTAAATATCACTTAGTCAAAACTTAGTCATGATTGTTCATATTCAGTGGTTATGGTCCACATTAAAAATACCCCTCTCAAAACCTGCCTGTGTGTGTGTGTGTGTGTGTGTGTGTGTGTGTGTGTGTGTGTGTTTACTCATGCATATATTGCTACCCCTGTTGCAGGCATAATTCTTACCTTAAACAGACATATCCATCCAGCCCAGATTGGCAAGAACACCCCAGGGCCTCTCCGAATGTTAAGATTCTTAGCTCCAGTTAAGTTATGCAAAATATGTTAAATGTCTCTCTGTGAGCCAGAAACAAACAAACAAACAAAAGTAATTCTGCTATCCCTTTCTTCTTTTAGATCAACAAAGGCGAAATTCTCAAAGCCCAGATAACAGTTACTTTGGGTGCACTTCATGGTTTTAGTTACGCTGCTTCTAACAAATAGGAATAATTTCACATTTACATGAATAACAGGCTTCTCTGAGGGTGTTTGTACATTTATAGTTCAATGGGTTCATTGCTGTTTTCTTGTGTTTGTTTTATCAAATTTGTAAGATATAAATGCATAGCCACACACTGAGTGGGAGAGGCTGGGGAGTGGAGGGTCTCATGTATAAATAAGTAGCATTGCAGATTAGAGGTTTAGGATTGTTCCTGCTAAGTCTCACAAAGCCTTCCGATTAACCTGCTGGCCACTTCCCCACAGTTGCTAGGATGCAACTTGGGGCCACTGATCTTCGTTAAGCAAAATGCGATTCTCATCATGGGCACCACAATTTGTTGGTTTCAAGCTCCAGAAATCCACAGGTCCCATCTGATACAACTTTTTCACATGTCTGAAATCATTCATTAGTTCAGTGGTTCCCAACCTTCCTAATGCTGCGACCCTTTAATATAGTTCCCCATGTGGTAGTGACCCCCAATCATAAAATTATTTCATTGCTACTTCGTAACTGTAATTCTGCTACTGTTATGAACCGTCATGTAAATATGTGATATGTGACCCCTGTGAAAGGGTTGTTTGACCCCAGCCCCTAACAGGGTTGTGAGAAGTTGAGAACCATTGCATTAGTTGATGTATTCAGTATGGACAAGAGCAAGCAGAAAGAACACTCACTGTCTCCTCAACACGAGTTCAAACCTTTGCTGTGTATCTATGCCATTGTTAATGCCATGCGTCCTGACATGGCCATGCACTCCAGAGAATAACCTTCTATTGGCTTCTAAAGGATACCTAATTTGCCAACTTTCTTACAGGGAACAAGCCATGAAGCCCATCTTTTTGGGTTAGAACCATTCACAACATACCACATGGGCGTGGTCGCTGTGAACAGTGCAGGACAAGCATCAAGCCCCTGGACTCTGATTAAAACTTTAGAATCTTCCCCAAGTGGACTGATCAACTTTACAGTGGACCAGAGAGATAATGGCCGGGCTTTGCTGCTCCAGTGGTCGGAGCCAGTGAGAACCAACGGAGTGATCAAGGTAGAGTCCATCCTGCGTGGGAAATCGCACGGGTCATCTTCCAGATAAACAGATGCGCTCTGACATGCCATCAGGTCACTGGGAAGCTGGTTTAATTCTCCTTGATGGCTCCTCTAGGCACTTCAGCCTAGATCAGTGAAGAATAGCTGGAGAGGGCCCTGTTATGGGCCCAGCAGTGTGCTAAGATTACCTCATTTAATCCACACATCAGCCCCACTAGGTGGGGCCCACTAAACTTCATGAGGCTCATAAAGGTTAAGTAGATGCTTCAGGCGATATTGCCAAAGATGGGGTGGGATTTGAAGCCAAGATGTCCCCAAAGCTCTGAACTCTGGATGACCCTAACCTTCCTGCCTCCTCAGCTGCCTACTTTAGGTTATTTCCTTAAGCCTTACCTAATTCACTAAGGAAGATGGATCTGTCTCCTAACTCCTTGACTCTCACACGTAGCCATGAAAACTAGCCTTTCAATGTCACATGTAAAGCCTCGCCTCACAACCTGGGGATGTAAAGGAGATAGCATTCCCACAAACAGCCCACACTTGGAAGCTGTAAACCCTTACCCACATGAGGTAGACCCACATCTTTTCATGTTCTTCCCAGGGCTGGCAGCGACTCATCCTCCACTTCTTCCCTTTGGCTTTCCCTGTCAGTCCCTCCCAGGTCAGGATGGCAGAATCCCCAGCTCCAGCAGCCGTAACCACTGCCTGCTCCCATCGTTCTCCCCAGATGCTGGGGATGCCCGTGTCAAGTCCACATGGAACTGTTAAGACTAAACTTCTCCTCCTCAGCCCTGTAAGGAGAAGGAGACAGGAAATAACATCCATAGCTCAGGGCCCGGAGCCAGCTCCAACCTCCTGAGCTTTCTCTGGGCTGCCTCTCAGCTTAACTGGAGGCTCTGCAACCAAGAACAGAGACTCAGAGGCAAGGCACATCCCACCAACAGGCATCAGACAAACCCTCCTACAGGGTAAGAGGCCTAAATCCCCAACCTTAAATGCTAAATCTCAGCTCTCAGGCCCTCCCAGGCACCAGAGCTTCCCCCTCCATGCATCAAAGCACTCTCTGTGTTTATCGCCCCCTCCTAGAGACAGCGTCTCCTGAGAATGATTGACAGGAGGAATATTGACTCCCCTTCCCTTCATCTGCATTTCACCAAATATTTATTGAGCTTCTACTAAGTGCCATGCACTTATTCAAGAGAGAACAAGACAGAAAAGGCTTCTGCTGTCAAGGCCCTTCCATGGGGATGAATAAATGCAGGGAGAGTGTTCAGTCAAAGAGGGGCAGAGGCACAAACAGTAAGCTGGTAAATAAACAGCAAGGGAATTTCAGAGAGCCATGGATGCTATAAAGAAAATTAAATAGAGTCGTGTAATTATGCCTGCTCAGGCTATTTTAAAATGGATAATCATTTGAATTGAGTTGACATTTGAGCTGAGCCCTGGATGACAAGACAGAGGCAGTCATGTGAAGATATGGGGGCAAAATGTTCCAGACAAAATGAACAGCAAACGCAAGGCCCTAAGGCGCAGATGACCTTGGTGTGCTCAAGGAAATGGAAGAGAGCCTGTGTGGATGAAGCCTCTAGAAGGAGGAAAAGATGGCACCAAGGGAGACTCGAGGCAGGGCGGCCCCAACCTTGTGGGCTGTGACAAGGAGCAGGTAGCTTGTTCAGGGTTCAGTGAAACATTACTGAAGGCTTTAATCAAACTTCTCACTCCGGCTGCACACTCCTGACCTGGGAGAGGCTAGTAGAATTTAGAGCCTATTGGAGAATTCAGGGTAGAATTCAAATGAGATGGTTCAAATCAGAGTGGGCATTATGAAGTCAAGAAATATGGGGCTGTTGGAAATGTATGTAGAAGGTAGCGATGAGACTTTTGTTAATGGGCCAGATATGAGGCATGAAGGAAAGAGGTGGTGACTCTTCAGATTGCCTTCTGGGTTTTGACCCTGAGGTGTTAGCTAATTGGGAAGGGGAAGTTGGAAGAGGAGCGGGTTTGAGGGACAAGTAGATAGTGAGTCCAAGTTCAGAACGCCACAAGAAGACGCCAATGAGCTATGTATCCGCAGCCTGTTAGCGGGCAGCTGTGTTTAAAACCTTGATGATGGACAGAATCACCATGGAGAGAACGTAGCCAGTGATGAGGAGATCCTGGGGTCGAGCCCTAGGGTGCCAGGAATTTGGAGGTCATGAAGAGGAAAAGTAGTCAGGGGAGAATGAAATGAGATAAAAGATGTTGAGGGAAGGGTAGGTGAGTAGTGCATGCCACACGTGAGGACAAAAGAGGCTGGACGTTATTGAGATGGTAAGTGACATGAGAAGATGTGGACCTGAACTGGGGAAGAGCAAGGTCACTGGAACCTTGACAGTAAGCTCACGTGCTAGAGGAAGACACCTGAGCCGAGTGGCTTCTAGAAAAGATGGTGACCGAGAAAGAGACGGTGGCAGCTCCCTGAGGAAAGTTAGGTGGGAAGGACAGCAGAGAAGTGGGATGGTAGCCAGGAGATTGGAATGCTGAGACTTTTATGTCAAAATCAATGAGATACTAGAGCACACTGAAACACTAATGGAAATCGCCAGAGAGGGAGGGAGATAATAGGAATAATTACAAGAGTGGAGTCCTTAGAAAAGGAGGGGGATGGATGGTGTGGGTGGCCTGTAATTGGGCATAGATGCTTCAGTCATGGGGACAGAAGCCAAGATGACCACAGATACTCTTCAGCTTACCCTGGGATACATCCAAAGAAACCCATCGTTGGCTGAAAATATTATTGAAGTGAAAATGTATACTGAACACACAACCTCCCTAGTACCAGAGTTCGACCTTGCCTACTTTAATTATTCTCTTGAACACTTAAATTAGCCTATAGTGGACCAAAAATCATCTTACATGAAGACTATTTTATAATAAAGTATTAACTATGTAATTTGTTGAATACCAAACTGAAAGTCGAGAAAATGGCTGTTTCAATATGTCTTCTCAAGAGATTGTAGCTAAAACCTGGAAGTTGAGATACTTACAGTATTACATTAATACTTACAGAAGTATGTGACAGAGGCCAATTGGAGTAGAAGACTGGGGGTGCACTAGAATGTAAAACATGTGAGAGCATGCCTTTCTAACTTCGTCTGCTTCTCGATGGAGTGTGTGGGAATGTCAACAACCAACTCAAGGGAGAGCAAGCTTGTTGGCAGGTAGTGGAGAAAGGATACGATATAAAATGATTACTTTGGACAATGAGAGAGCACACACAAATGGGGGAAATAGGGTTACTACTTGATAATTACCTAGCTTGATAATTTACAGACAAAGGTCAAAGTAAGACCAACCCAATGGTATTTGCTGGCTCTGTGTAACTACAAATGTGTGCTACAGAGGTTAAGATTCTCTGTGTGATGAGCACACATGGTTTGTGCAGACCAAGGGCAAACACCACAATCAATTCTTCTATGACTTCAAAGAGAAAGCAAAGCATTTCCCTCTCCCATTTTGTTATTAAAACTACGTAAATGTGTGTCCATGTATTATATATACACGTGACTATGTATATATACAGTTACATAACATGATGTGAGCCTGCACACAAACGCATACATATACATAGAGATGCAAATTTTCAACCATAGCATCCTGTAACAAGGACAACTAGCAATATCATTCCATTTCACAAGAAGCTCAGAAGAAGACAGATTGTTCAGATAAACCCAAGTACCCTCGTCAGGATGAGATCAGAAGTGTGGAGTGTCTATAAATGGGATATTTAAATGTTCTTCCTGCTATTCAAGTCTCACAAGAACTGTGTGAGCCATAGCATTCCCCGGCCTGAGGTTTGGGTCAATGCTTAGATTTTATCCAACCTCTTAAAGTTTTCTGTGGACTTTACATTAACTATGGCAGATCCTACTTCTAAAGTCAGCATTTGAATGCTAATGGGTTAGGACCACTGGGTTCAGGCAGGCAGGTGTGACTGCCTTAGACAGCTATACCAAGAACCCCACACTACTGACATCCTCTTCTTCTCTTCATCCTGCAGGCATACAATATCTTCGGCGACGGGCTCCTGGAGTATTCTGGCCTGGGTCGACAGTTTCTCTTCAGGCGCCTGGCCCCCTTCACCCTCTACACTGTGACCCTGGAGGCCTGCACAGCAGCAGGCTGCGCTCACTCAGGGCCCCAGCCTCTCTGGACAGAGGAAGCCCCTCCAGATTCTCAGGTGGCTCCTACCATCCAGGCTGTGGAGTCCACCAGTGTGAGGCTAAACTGGTCTCAGCCAGCTAGCCCGAATGGGAAGATAATTCGTTATGAAGTGGTTCGCAGATCCTTGGAAAGAGAGGACTGGGGGAACGGGACAACTCAGGTGGGTGGGAACATTGTTTTCACGGAATACAACACAGAAAGGGACTCTTGGGCGTATAATGACACAGGCCTACAGCCATGGAGGCAATATGCTTACAGAATCTGCACTTGGAATTCTGCAGGGCACACCTGTAGCTCTTGGACTGGGGTAAGGTCATTGCAAGCAGTGCCAGAGGGCCTTTCCCCACCTGAAATATCCTATGTGTCTATGAATCCCCCCAAACTGCTGATTTCCTGGATCCCACCCCAACACTCGAACGGCGTTATCCAGTCCTACAGACTTCAAAGGAATGGAGTGCCCCATCCTCTCAGTTTCAACGCCAGCACCTTCAACTACACCGACAGCCAGCTGCTTCCCTTTTCAACGTACAGTTATGCAGTCCTCGCCTGCACCAGTGGCGGCTGCTGTACCAGCAGAACCAACGCCATCACCACTCCTGAAGCACCTCCATCAGGAGTCAGCCCTCCAGTTCTTTGGGCCATCGGTGCTAGCCAGATAAATGTGTCTTGGTCCCCGCCATCAACACAAAATGGAAAGATTGCTAAATATGTGCTTAGATGTAATGGTCAGGAGTACATGGCTGGGCAGGGCCTGTCCTTTCTGATTTCCAACCTGCAGCCTTTTACTCAATACAATATCTCCCTTGTGGCCTGTACAAATGGAGGATGCACTGCTAGTCAGACTGCATCTACTCAGACAATGGAGGCCCCACCGGAGAACATGGACCCTCCAATACTGCAAGTCACAGGCTCAGAATCAATAGAAATTACATGGAAACCTCCAAGAAAGCCACATGGCCAGATCAGAAGTTATGAGCTTCGGAGAGATGGAGCCATTGTGTATACAGGGCTGGAAACTCGCTACCATGATTTTACCCTTACCCCGGGTGTAGAATATGGCTACTCAGTGACTGCCACCAACAGCCAGGGAAGTGCCTTGAGCCCACTTGTCAAGGATCAAACCAGCCCCTCAGCCCCCTCAGGCTTAGAGCCTCCAAAGCTACATCCCGGGGATGCTCTTGAAATCTTAGTGGTTTGGGACGTTCCAGTGAGGACAAATGGTGAGATCATCAATTATACCCTCTTCATCCGTGAACTGTTTGAAAAAGAAATTCGAACGATGTGCATTAATACAACACACAGTGCTTTTGATACACGGTCACTCACAGTAAAGAACCTGAAGCCATTTCACAGGTAAGGAGACAAGCTGGGCTTTCTGGAAGCAAGTCGTTGTCCTTTGTGTCGTGCTCTGTTCATGCCAGCGAGGCTCCCAGGGCAAGATGCATATGCCAGCTTCTGAGCATCAGCATCGACACACACACAGATGGGCTTGCTCCTATAACCTCACATCTGGTAGGGCACATGAGGGGTAGAGTCAAACCCTTCAGGTGACCAAATCAGGTAGACAGACTAGTTGAGTTAGTGAGCTCCAGATTCAAAAGAGACCCTGTTTTCAAAAAAAAAAAAGTGTGGAAAGTGACTGAGCACCTTGTACCACTCTCTAGTTTCCAAACACACACACACACACACACACACACACACACACACACACACACATCACACACACACACACATTCATACATACAACTAAAATATATCAGTCAGAAGTATACTGGACCTGTGTCTGTCTAGAGGCTAGCTCTCCTCCATTCAAATCTAACACCTCTTCCTGGGATAATGGAGGCTTGGGGTTCTGTGTCCGCCATAGGCTGCAGAGCTCCCTCTGTTTTGAACTCCTGACTGGCCAGATGGTATCACTTTGCTTATATGTGCCATCCTAGCTTCTGCCTGGCTTCTATGGCATGCATGGAGGTGCTCTACACCAATACTCTTCCGGTAGCTTGCGAAATTCTGAGCACTTTCCCTCATCCCATTTCAGGTAACTGACATCCCCCAAAGAAAGTAATAAAAGACATTTTGTGGGTAAAATTTAGTAAAATGAGTAGAATCACTTATTTAAAATAAGAAATTGAAGTCTGCCCAAGTGTTGCTGTCCAGCCACCGCAGGTAAAACTTGACTATAATTATGATGTCCCAGTGTGCAGATTGGACAGGGCTATGATTATCTCTGGTGTATCGTGCTGTTAGAATGAAGCATTCATGGTCTTATGCATCTACTCAGGGCAATTATTTAGAATCATATTAAATATTAAACAGTAATTAAAAGCTCTTCAGGTATTCTCCACAGCTAATCTACATGCTATGTGAGTTGGCTTTTATCTCCCACTACTGAGGACATTTTAAAAGCCTACGTTGGGGTGGAGCCCAGCATTTTGTCAGGGCTTCCTCTTTACATGACCAAAACATAAGTATTAAAATCATACCCATCCTGCCCCGCTCTGAGCCCTCATAGCTCAAAGGATTTCTGGAGAAAATGGCTTCCCAGATGTCAAAGTAACACTCTTTCTAGAGAAGAAGAAGAAAACCTGATGTGGCAGCCCTAGCAAGGACTAGCAAGGACACTTAAGGATGCATGGAGAGGCGGCATCCTCTCTAACAGCTAAGCCTTGACACTGCTGAAATACATCAGAGTACCAAGGCTATGTCATTTGATTTCTTGTCCATTTTGTCTTTGTGGGTTTCAAGTCATATTGATATTTACTAGACACAATGAAAATTAGTGTGTTCATCTTTGAGCACCCCCAGCTGGTCAGTAGGAAGCAGTTTGGGAATCTTTGAGAACCAGAAAGAGAGTGGCTCAGGACTTTGTTTGTTTTTGTTGTTGTTTTAAGAAAGGGTCTCATGTAGCCCACTAATGGACTAGAACTCACTGCATCATCAAGGGTGATCATGGGCTCCTGATCCTCGTGCCTCTACTTTCCAAGTGCTAGAATTACAGGCTTGTGCCACCACATCCAGCTCGGTGTGTTTGTTTAAGGCAGGTCTTGTGCAGCCTGGGCTGGCCTTGAGTTTCTGGGCTCCTTTCCCCCACCTCCTCAGTGCAGGGACAACAGACATACAAGACTGCTCAGTGGTGCCAGGGATTGAATCTAGGCCTTCTGTATCCGCTCTAGATAAGCATTCCACCAATCGAGTTGCATCCCTCACTTGACCTAGGACTTCAAAACTAGCCACAGATAATCCAGAAAAATCGTTTCTACATGGGAAGTCAAAACCAACAACATTGCTTATCAGCCTGACCCACCATATGCACTGGTGGATCTGCTCACTGATCAATTGGCAAATGCCAACCCAGAGATGTGTAAGAGAGGGGAGAGAGGGAGGAAATGGAAAAAGTCTGCTTTAGTTACATTTCCTGTTGCTGTGATAAAATACCCCGACAAAAGCAACTACCTTTTGTGGGGAGGGCTTTCGTGGGTTCACAGATGGGTTCATCAGGGTAAGGAGCCATGAGCAGGAGCCGAGGGCAGTTGGTCACACGGTATCCAAAGGGAAGTTGCAGGGTGAGGTGAGTGTCCAAGCTCAAGTCACTTTCTCACGATTGCTGACTCTAGGCCCCCCAAGCCCAGGAAGTGGCATCGCCCACTCTTGTTCCTGGATGGGTCTTCTCACTCCAGTTAACGCAGTCAACACGATCCCGCATAGGAATGCCCAGAGGCTAATTATCCCTCGCAGGTGTGCCCAGAGGCTCTTCACTTAGGTGTTTCCAGATCCTGTCAGGCTGACAGTTCATGCTAACGTTCACAAAGTCACAAAGGAAATGAAAAGCATAATTAAGAAGGCAAAAATGCAAAACGGAAAGCTACTGAGAGCAGCAGCAGGGACAAGAGGAGAGGAAGCAGAGAAGAACAAGACACAGCTAGACTCCAGAGGAGGAAGCAGGGAAGAAAGGTCACCGTGTGCGTGAGGGACAAGTGGGGTCGGGGAGTCAATGGGGCATGGGAAGAGAGCAGCAAGTGCTCCTGGCAGCCAGAGGCACTCAGCACTAACCATGGGGCCTTTGAGCTGGCAACGGTTCCGCCATGGAAATAGGCCCTTCCAACGGTAGATACCAGCTATGAGACAAAACATAGTTGATTAGTAGAGCTTGACTAGGTAGTGATAAGGTGTCTCTGTGATGGATAATTTAGTGTGTAGGAAGCTTAACTTTGCCCCCCAGAGGTCTTCATGTGAGCTAAGGGAACCTGTTTCAAGATGTCAGCAATCAGGTGAGAAGATTCATTACCACAGAGACCCAAACTCAGTGATGCCCCTTCATAATCTAGAGGCATTCCCAAGGAGTAGCTTGGCTCTGCCTACACAGATAGAAGGAGTCTGGGTCACATGCAAAGCTGTATTCTTCACTGCTGTCTTAAGTACCTTTTCACAGTACCAGAACTTTCTTGCTGAAGAGGAGACCTGGAGTTTCTTTACTCCATACATCCCTCTTTAGGCAAGAACTGACCACTTCCTAAACAGATGAAGGTCTTTCTTTGAGTTTGCAAATTGGAAGATTGAAACTGCTCAAAACTTTCCATAAAAATAAAACTCCATCCTTATTTCAAAGCTAACTGTTCATAAATATAAACTCCTTTTCTTTCTCTTCTAAAAACATGTGGTCTTTTAAAAATTTGTTCCAGAGAGATGTAAGAATCATCTGTGAGTCTACCTTGTTTCCTATAGGTATGAAATTCGTGTCCAAGCCTGCAATGCCCTGGGATGTGCCTGCAGTGACTGGGCATTGACCCAGACCACAGAGGTACCACCTCTAATGCAACCAGCCCCACATTTGGAGGTACAGACAGCTGCAGGGGGATTTCAGCCCATAGTAGCTGTGTGGTGGGCAGGACCACTTGAGCCAAATGGAAAAATCATATACTTTGAATTGTACAGAAGACAAATAGCAACTCAACCTGGGAAGTCCAGCCCATTGTTAACCTACAATGGAAGCTTAAACTCATTTATGGATTCGGAGCTGTTACCTTTCACAGAGTATGAATATCAGGTAAGAACTCTGTATGTCTTATAAAACTCAAGCTGAGGTGGTGAGCACCCACCAGAGGTTCGTTCCTTCTACACTGTTCCTTGCGATTCCAAAAGCCACTTAGTGAAATGTCATTTTACAGAGGGCTGTAATATCCTTTTGATTTTTCTAAGCAGTCAATGAGGGAGAAAAGACCATTCATATGCACTCTTCATTTCTTGGTCCACATGCTTGGCTGTTCTGTGGGCTTCAGATGGATCCTTTATTATGATATGGTTTCTACTGTTAGGCTTCCTTCTACCTATGTTGCCTTGGTTATAAGCATTCCTTAAACCATCCTTAGGAAAATAACTCACATGTTGTAACAAAGCAAAATGAACCACAGTGGTAGACATCACCAGTCACCGTGCTCGAGGGAAAGATGAGATGTGGAAAGGAAGCAAAAGGTTGTACCTAATCTGCCTTTGGAAATCAAGAAAATTTAAAGACCAATCCATCTATCAATCAGTGCTATTAAAATACTTCACATACCTCTTAAGAGACTAGGAATTAAGAATGGTATTCAGAAACTATTTTGAAATCTATGAGGCTTTATGTGAGGCTTTGTTTTGCCCTTGGGTCTGCATACACTCTTCCTGCAGCAGCAATGACATTTCCTAAGGAGGATGGATGTGCTGTCACACCGTCTTCTAGACAAGCGATGCACACAGGGTTACACTCAGCTGCACACTCACCTGGGGCTTGATTTTACCCATCTCGGAATTTTGAGAGACAAAGGTTAGAAGTCTTGATAGAATTACCTCACATCTCACATTCAAAGTCTTTTTTCCACTCTGTTTCCAAGCACCACCCTTCCACGGCCCCTTCAGTTTTACAGGCGCCCATTGTGTCTCTTCTACTTAAGTGAGACTTGGTTTCTCAAGCTTGCAATTCAAAGAAGCTTGCTAATGGATAACCCCTGAAGGTCAGGCAAATACCAAGAAAAATCCTCAGATTAAAAAAAAATATTAAACCCAAAAAGCTTATCAAGAGGGCTGTAGCTCATTGCTAGAGTGCCTGCCTAGCAGACAAGACTCTCCAGGTTCTGTCCCTGGCACTGTGGGAATACAGCATGAGAATGTATGCTTGCAATCCCAGCACTCCAGAGGTTGAGGCAGGAGAATAAAAACCAGAAATAACAATAAAATTACCAGGAATGTGACAGACACGAAGAAGTGTGATGATTTGATTAGAGATAACATTTTATACATGGAAAGAATATCTCAGGACAACATTGTATTTTCACGAGTTGCCTGAGGAAGTTAGTATTGAAAATGTAAATCAGCTCTTGAATTGAGGATATATACAAACATAAATCCAAATTTATTGTTTGTAATTACAAATCTAAAAACTCTCTTAAAAGCAAGAGTGTTCTCTTGGTTAGATGCCAACTGTTTGGTTGCAAGACCTAATCAAAATAGATGGGAGGCTATTTATAGTATTTATTGACTTTTCCTACTTACATATGTGTCCACAGAAATATTGTTTTATGATAAGATAACTACTCAGATAATGCTGGAGCAATTATAGGGTGAACTCTATAGGAGATATACTTTGTTACCTTCCGCCGGGCAGTGGTGGCACATGCCTTTAATCCCAGCAGGTGGAGGCAGGTGGATCTCTGTGAGTTCTAGGCCAACCTGGTCTACCAAGCAAGTTCCAGGACAGCCAGGGCTACACAGAGAAACCTTGTTCTAAAAAATCAAAACAAAACAAAAGTAACAAACTCTATTACCTTCTTATTTTAAATATGTAAGTGAGTGAGTGAGTGAGTGAGTGAGTGAGTGAGTGAGTGTGTGTGTGTGTGTGTGTGTACATGCGTGCCTGTGTGCGCACACACACATGTGAGTCCAGGTACCTGTGGAGGCCAATAGAGGGCACTTGATCCACTTGAGCTGAAGTTGCAGGCACTTGTGGGTACTTGGAACGAGCTCAGGTCCGTTGCAAATGCAGTAATCACTCTTAACTGCCGCGTCTCCTCTGAAGCCCCTCAAAACAATCTGGAGGCACAGCAAACTGGAAGGTTGAGAATAGGATTGCGGCTTGTGTCAGTAAAGAGCAATTACCTCCTTGCCGCTTCTCAGAATCAGAACACTGTTAGAAAGGGCCAGGTCCTGCATGGTCCTCCCTTTGTTCTTTTCTCATTAGCTTCGTGAGAAAGTGGGCAGTTGTCAAAGATCCCCCGGTTCTCAAATGGGGTCTTGAGTAGATGGAACTGGCATGGGCTCTTTGGATAGCAGCAAACACTGAGATGTGAATATAAACTACTGATTACAGCTCCTTGGCCTGTGCTGTGTCACTGGGGTAAAGCGGGACCACATATCTGTAGAAGTCTTGGCTCCGTTTTAAGGCATTTACATTTGAGGCCTGTGTTGTGTCTCTAGTTAGGTTTCTCATCAGGAGTGAAGGATGGCCAAGGGACCCACATCAGAGGCCATGGTGAGTCGAAGACCTCATAGGGTGCTGTTGCTTTACTCCTGTTGGCTTTGAGTCACAGTCTTCTCTGACACTCACTTCTCCTTAGTTGTTGACATTGCAAGCGTGAGTTATCACATGTGACTTACTCTAGTTTGTTTTTGAGACAGGGTCTCACTGTAGCCCTGTGTGGCTGGAACTCAAATGTGGACCCTGCTGGCCTTGAACTCATGGACAGCCATCTTCCTCTTCAAATGTTGGCATTCACGTCAAGCACCACAATGGGTATTCATCCTGCTCTTCTTAAAGAAGAGTCCTGCTCTGTACCTATGGGGGTAGAAATTAGGCCAGCATTCCCTGGGGAAGTTCCTGTCTCCATCAATCAGTGTGTTTTCCTTGTAACCCCCTTTTCATTCCCATCATTGTGGTCTTGTTTTGGTGTGTTTCTCTCACTCTTTGGAGGTTAAGAGTTAACACTGTGGAAAATAAGACTTTTGTGTTGAAGAAAGTTGAGTCATTTCCATTTCAACACAGCTCGTGGGGGTCTGAGATTCTGAAGAACCAAACACTGAAAGATAAATTGTAAAAAAAGAAAAGCACATATGATATAAAATCTGAATGGAGGGCATTAGGAAACGCCTGTTTGTATTTCACAAGGATGGGTAGGTGGCTTTGTGGAACAATTCCTGCAGAGTCCGAGTGCATCCAATGGTCCATGTGAGTGTCTGCTGGAATCTGAGTCTTAACCCCATACCTGTGTTTTCATGCCTCTGTGCTGAATGAAGTCCTTTTAGGAAAAGACTGTTCTTTAAACAGATCTCACATGGCTGTTATACAGAGCCATGGGATATCTACACACTCAATTGGCATTTTCTCCTACAATACCACTTTCTACTTTGAACCCTTCCCAATTGGACTGTGTTTAGCTATACTCTTTATACCTCAAACTTCTGTCAGAAAGTTCTTGATGAATGAACAAGCACGTTAGGACAGTGGTCATCCCACAGGCCTCAGGAAGAACCTGGTGAGCCTCCCTCCTGAGCTGTCTCGGGGTTTTGCAGAGTTGAGGGTGGAACCCAGGGCTTTGCCCATGTGAGCCGGGCAAGG
Source organism: Peromyscus leucopus (assembly GCF_004664715.2). Taxonomy (NCBI): domain Eukaryota; kingdom Metazoa; phylum Chordata; class Mammalia; order Rodentia; family Cricetidae; genus Peromyscus; species Peromyscus leucopus. Next base: position 9,590,163 of record NC_051076.1, on the reverse strand, counting down.
CTTCCACCACTGAGCTCTGCCCCCAGCCCTGCACTTTAGCTTTTACCTCAGGGAGAGATGTCTGGCTAATGAGCAGCTCCAGGTAATTCTGCATTCAGATTCCTACTCTCGCTTAAGGCAATGACTCACCACGGAGTTGCTGGGGCCTGCCAGGGCTCCCTTTCACTGACTCGTGCTGACAGGGACTTAATTAGCTCTCCTGAAACTTCCCCACATTGACAGATTTTTGCAGTAAGCACCTACACACACTCAGGGCTCCGTGGGCTTCTGGTGCCTGGTGACTGGGTGACTGAGAAGTTAGTTACAGCTTGGCCTTGCAGGAGATTTGCTGACTCACTGATGTGAAGGTCTGGTCTTGGGGCTAGGGCTGAGGGAGCCAGGGCATTCTGGAAGCTGCTACTTTCTAATCAACCAACATTGTTCCCCAAGAAGAGGATGGAGGGATCACAGAGGGGATTCTTACAGTCCCAACCAAAGGCAGATGGATTAAAACCTCAGTCCGATACTATGGGTCCCCACCAAAGCTACCAAGGTGCCAGCGATGAGCTAGAGCAGGAAGGCAAGAGAGTGGTATCTAGTCTTCTGGATATTTGAGCAATTTAGCTTCTTCATGCCTTCCCTGGTAGTCTTAGTCTGCACTTGTTATAACAGAATGTCTCAGACCATGCTGCTTATACTGGGAATATTTATTGTTCATAGTTCTGGAGATTTAGAAATCCAAGGCCCAGGTGCCCATAGCTTCCATGTCTGATGAGGAATCACTCTGCTTTGTAAAACGCCATCTTCTTGTCATATCTCACAATGCAGGTGGAAAGGGAGAGGAAGAGGGCAGGAGAAAGGGGACACAGAAGAAGAGTTCAGTCTCCTCTCAGAAGGGCACCAATCCCATCTGTGAGGGCCCCATCCAGCAGGAACTCATCACTAAGACCTAACTCCAAATACCAATACACTGAGACCAAGACTCAACATGTGGGTTTTCAGGGGCTCATTTAGCACACAGCATCCCGTTATAAGTAGTTCTTCTCTCCAGCCCCAAGTTCTAGAAAGGGTAAGCTACAAGAGTACGAAGAAATTCACATCAAGTTTTACCTTTTATTTATATTTATTCATTTATTTATTTATTTTGAGACAGGGCTCTGCTATTGTAGCCCTGGCTAGACTTGAACTCACCAAGATCTGCCTGCCTCTGTCTGCAGAGCGCTAGGATTAAAGGCATGCACCACCGCACCCTCTGTTAATTTTACCTTCTCTTGATAAACCTATGTAATCTGCAGCTTGTGAAACTTGACAAGATAAGCCCCAACCCAAAGGACTTTCATTTAACAACAGTGTTTAGCTTTAAATTGTGCTGATACAAATGAGACTGTGGGACCATCTTCAGGAAGAAAAAGGAATGGTCAGGTATAATTTGTCTCACTTGGCTTGGGTCCTGGAACCCAGAGGAAATGAAGAAAGGACAGGCAGACAGACACATAGACAGAAGGCTAGGGTCGGGAAGGGTGTGTGGGTTTCTCAGGCTGTAAACATCCAGGAGGAGAAGGAGAAAGTGGCAGTTGCTGGTTTTGTACACACTGATCAATCAGTGCAACACTCACACTTGAACAGAGCAAGGCTTGGCCTGAGCCTGGCCACTATGAGGAAAGACTTTGCCAATCCTATGAGTCCGAGGCCTTGAGTCCTTGACACAGCCATGACATGTCAATAACATACGTTTGCTCAAGATCACCCCCTCAGGGCTTCCTTCACTCATAGCTACTTCTTCCTTCTTCCTCCTTCCTTCAAGATACTTCCTACATACTTCATTCATCCTTCCTTCCTACACACTACTCCTCACCAAAATGAGCATATGGACCTATCAGCAGTGATGTCCTTAATATGACCTATTTACTTATAAATTCATTTTCAAGATTATAAAAACATCATAATATGTAAGTATAAATAAGTAGTAAATATACTTCACTTGCAGGTTATGAGTCCTTAGTGTCTTGGAGGAAACCCATATCATCAATATGATATCAAACCTGCATTACAACCAATAACAGAGCAGCAGGTTGAACTAGACTGATCCCCAGGGAATTGCTCTGTTCGTCTGGGGAGGAGACTAAAGGAATTTCTCAACAGCAAGAGGACTAGACACCAGGCGTTGGCAAGCCAAGGCAGGACTAAGAGCTGTTGTTCTTTCTCTGCTCCGTCCCTCAGTCCCTCAGTCCCTCAGTCCCTCAGTCCCTCCCCCACTTGGTCCTCTCTCCTTCCTGCCCTCATCTTACCTTGTCCCTACATAGCTTCACTCAGTACAACACATAGCCCTGCTTTGGGACTAAATCAGCACAAAAGTGAAGGTGCTCAAGATTCCATACATTGGAATATAATTCAACCAATATAATAATGGTTATTATTATTATCACCCTCCATCCTTAATAAGCAAGAGGACTGCCCTTTAGTCTTAAGCCTGTCACAACAGGATTCTAAACTTAGCCGGTTATACCACATGTCTTCCTAAGAACTGAGAAAGTTAAGCATCCTTTGTGAGCATGCCTCAGCCATTGTCCACTTTCTCCATCAAGGATGTATGGCATGTGTGGGAAACGCTTTCAGTCTGAGGCAAAAATTGCACAGTACAGCCCCACACCAAAGACACCTGTGAAGGATGTGGATCCCTGTTTCTTCAACCTCTTACAACCTCTCTTCTCCAAAATAAGGCAGGGTTAGAGTCACAAACTGTGGGCTGGAAAGATGGCTCAGCTGTAAGTGTAAGCACAAAGCCCTGTGTTCGAATCCCAGAATGCACATTAAAAAGAAAACCTAGGAATAGCCATGAACACTTGTAACCAAAGGACTGAGGAAGCAGAGGCAGAGACGGGTGCATCCTTGGGACTCACTGGTCAGCCAGCGCAGCTCACTGGGGGAGCCCCAGACCACAAAGGCTCAAAAAGAAGGTAGGAGGTGGTTGGAGAAAAACAGCTGAGGTGAAGCTCTTGCCCCTACACCTGTCCACATGTACACACACACACACACACACACACACACACACACACACACACACTGCAAACCTTGGGTGACATTTAATTTTGCTTCCTTTCTGTTGTTTAATAATCAGGTGTGTTATGAGAATAGCATTATGTCTTAGTAGGATGCCTGGGTCTTGGGCCCATGCTCCACCCTCAGCCTTTCTGTAGAGCCAGATGAAGAGAACTCTGGTCTGTATCAGTGAATCTTCTATCAGCAGTAGACTGTACCAATCTCTAATCAAGCACACAAGTAGCCCTGAAGGAGGCATGGGGGGCTCCTTCCAGTTCATCATCCTTGTCCTCAACTTCTCTCGTCAGAGAAACAGTCAAGTGGTCACTCACACAAGGCTGAGGACCCCACCCCCACCGCCGAGTCTGACTGGACTTCTCTGTGCTGGCCCCTTGCCTTCTGATGCCATCCCCACACCAGACCCCTTTCCTAAGCATTTTCTGCACCACATTTAGCAGCAACGTATCAAGCATGTTTTCTGTTTGGCTTTGGACTTGCGTTTAATTAGGTATTAATCTCACTAACGTATTTCTGACCAGCATGGAGCCTTCTGTTTGTTTAGTTTCTCCCACAAGAACTGAGCTCCCCCACCTCACCTCCCACAGCTCAAGGTCTTAAATGATTTATCGATATCGTCTAACTCAGCCTGTCTGTGGTGCTGATACACAGAGCCTGAGTGCATGCATGGAACTTTGGTCCCCAAGACATCCCCAAGGATAGGGGACTCAGGGCTGTGGGCCACATCCAATTTGGCTTTCATCACTTCGTTCCCAGGGGAGCCTTTGGCATCCCTCAGGACTCTGTTCTTAAACTACTATCACTGTCATTCTTTCACATTGCCTTTGAAACAGTTACACACACACCTGAACACAGTTACACACTCACCTGAACACAGTTACAGACTCACCTGAATGCAGTTACATACATACCTGAACACAGTTACACACTCACCTGAACACAGTTACACACTCACCTGAACACAGTTACACACTTACCTGAACACAGTTACACACACACCTGAATGCAGTTACACACTCACCTGAACACAGTTATACACACACCTGAACACAGTTACACACTCACCTGAACACAGTTACACACACACCTGACAGTTACACAACACGTTACACACACACCTGAACACAGTTACACACTCACCTGAACACAGTTACACACTCACCTGAACACAGTTAACAAAAAAAAAAAAAAAAACAGATCACTGAAGCAGTTACATACATACCTGAACACAGTTACACACACACCTGAACACAGTTACACACACACCTGAACACAGTTACACATGCACCTGAACACGGGTAGAGATGGATTTATGTTTCACTTGAGGTGAAACTGAGCCTTCTGTAGTTGGGTGTTGGCTGGAAATAACACGTTAAACACCCTAGAAACTTCTTCAGTGGGGTGGAGATGGGTAACTGTCGCTGCCCTCGTGGCTCCTCAGTCCTGCTTCTGTGGTATGACCAGGAGAACAAAGACTTCTGTGTCGTCTTTCGCCTCCTTGAGGCAATACAATATCAAACCAAAGCAACTTAAGGAAAGGAGGTAATTGGTTCATAATTCCAAGGACTCAAGTCCATCATGGCAGGGGGGTCATGGCATCAGGAGCAGGGGTGGACTAGTGGCCGTTCATCCACAGACAAGAAGCAGGTGATGAGTGCTGGTACTCAGTTAAGCAGAAGATAGTGAGTGCTGGTACTCAGTTCAACAGAAGATAGTGAGTGCTGGTACTCAGCTCAGCAGAAGGTGATGAGTGCTGGTACTCAGTTCAGCAGAAGATAGTGAGTGCTGGTACTCAGTTAAGCAGAAGATAGTGAGTGCTGATACTCAGTTCAACAGAAGATAGTGAGTGCTGGTACTCAGCTCAGCAGAAGGTGATGAGTGCTGGTACTCAGTTCAGCAGAAGATAGTGAGTGCTGGTACTCAGTTAAGCAGAAGATAGTGAGTGCTGGTACTCAGTTCAACAGAAGATAGTGAGTGCTGGTACTCAGCTCAGCAGAAGGTGATGAGTGCTGGTACTCAGTTCAGCAGAAGATAGTGAGTGCTGGTACTCAGTTAAGCAGAAGATAGTGAGTGCTGGTACTCAGTTCAGCAGAAGATAGTGAGTGCTGGTACTCAGTTCAACAGAAGGTGATGAGTTGTTCAGTAGCAGAAGATAGTGTGGTACTCATTCAACAGAAGTGTGCTGGTACTCAGCTCAGCAGAAGGAGAGTGCTAGTTCAGCAGAAGATAGTGAGTGCTGGTACTCAGTTCAGCAGAAGGTGATGAGTGCTGGTACTCAGTTCAGCAGAAGATAGTGAGTGCTGGTACTCAGTTCAGCAGAAGGTGATGAGTGCTGGTACTCAGTTCAGCAGAAGATAGTGAGTGCTGGTACTCAGCTCAGCAGAAGGTGATGAGTGCTGGTACTCAGCTCACTTTCTTCTTTTTATTCGGTCTGGTCCAGGGCAGGCAGCTCAGGGAACTGCATGCACATGTAGAGCAGTCTTCACAGCTCAGCTAACGACGTAGATAGTCCCTTGAAGGGACACTCAGACAGTCGTTTCTTTGTTGGTCCTAACTCCCTTCAAGTTCACAATCAGTGTTAATCAGGGTCTTCAAGTCACCTGACGTTTACCTACCATGTTCACACCACATACCCAGTTACCAAGACTGGCCTCCACCACAGCTTAAAGTTTGGTTGGTAAGGACTGAGGATGTGCCTCAGTGACAGAGAACTTCCTTAACTTTCACAAGCTCCTGAGGACACTTCCTGAGGGTACTGGAAGGAAACTGGCTATGAAGACCAAGAAGCCCGTGTGTAATGTATCTATAAACGTTAAGTCTAAACATAGACATTTAAGAGATCTGAGGTTACCTCACACCCCCGTGCACCAGCAGAGGAGGCCTCTGCTTCTTCAGAGCCACCTGTTCACCTCGAGTTCTTGTGGCCACACTTGTTCCGCTCTGGACAACAGCCCTCTGCACACAACACACGACACAGCTCCATATACAAGAGCTGCTTGACCAAGACCCATGCCACTGAGAGATGAGGAGGCGTTGCTACCCTGTTCCTTATGTACCACAGGAGAGAGGGAAAGGGGGGAGGAGGGAAGGGAGGGGGAGAGGGGGAGATGAGGAAGAGAACAAGGGACGGAGAGCATACCCCATTGCTTGCCCACATGCGACATTGCCTTCCCTGGTAGAATCCTTCCTGGCTGTGAGGAGCACCCAGCAGGCTTTTGTCTGCCGCTCTCTGATGACGGAAAAGCCACTGAGAAAATTTGAAGACTGCAGTGGATTGTATCAAGCCAATAGTGTAGTTCCACCAAATTCTAAATAAATGCCCTAGTTAAATGAAGTCATCGAATCCACAAGTGGAAACAAACATGGTTTTGTTAAATCCGACACCCTCAACTGCAGCCCCTGAAGAGGGGTGGGCCTCTCCTTCAATGACTTCTCTGTCTGTTGATGTACCCGATGGTTAAGATGGCCACAAACACCCAGGAAACTGCCCAGTTCTTTCTGTAATAGGAACTGGAAATAAGATTCTGTCTCTGATGGAGCCATTGACTTGTTCCAATGTTTCTTTTGCTTATACTTGGTCACTTTTTTGAGAGATTTTAATTGAGAATAAGGCAAATTAGAAAATGCCATCTAATGAGCAAATTTCAATATAACAATAGTGTGTGTGTGTGTGTGTGTGTGTGTGTGTGTGTGTGTGTGTGTGTGTGTGGTGTGTGTGTGTGTGGTGTGCATACATGCTGTGCACACACACGAGTAGGATTGCCGTTTGTGCAAGTGTGTGTCTGTATACAGAGACCTGAGCAGGATATCACTTGTCTTCCCATGTTGTTCTCCTACTTACTGTCTGAGTTAGGTCTCTCACTGAACTGAAAGCTGACTGTAGATGTCAGAGGGCTAGCCTGAACCAAAAGCTGCCTGTAGATGTCAGAGGGCTAGCCTGAACCAAAAGCTGCCTATAGATGTCAGAGGGCTAGCCTGAACCAAAAGCTGCCTGTAGATGTCAGAGGGCTAGCCTGAACCAAAAGCTGCCTGCAGATGTCAGAGGGCTAGCCTGAACCAAAAGCTGTCTGTAGATGTCACATGGCAAGGAAGCTGTCAAGATCTCCTGGTCTCTTCCCCATAGTGCTAAGGTTATGGGCATAGGCAGCTGTGCCCAGTTTTTTATGTAAGTCCTGGAGGTTTGAACTCGGGTCTTTGTACTTGCGCAGAAAACGCTCTTATCCACCGAGCCATCTGCCCAGCTCAAGAAGAAAACATATTTTTGAAAGCCAGGTTTTTATGTATTCTCAACCCTCAAAGTTCTAGAGTAAAGGCAGAAACTTAGAATGCTATAAGGGTTTTCAAAATTTTTATTGTTGCATAACAACTGGCTGGAATCCAGAAGTGAGTCGTGGGTTGCGTGCAGCCTTGCTGCATTCTTGCGTGTCTTTTCATGATGGTCACTGCCAGTGTCTTGATGTTTGCTATGTGCTGAGGGAGAAATATGTGAAGAACTTGTCATGCATTAACTCATTTGTCTCATCTCCTCTCTGTTGCTCTCACAAATCCCATGACAAAGCAATTTAGTGGGGAAGTGATTGTTTTGGCCTATAGGTCACATTCCGTCATTGAGGAAAGCCAAGGCGGGAACTCAAGAGGAACATGAAGCAAGAAACCACGGGCACAGCTGACGGTTGCTCACACAGGCTCGTGCTGGCTAGCTTTCCTGGAACCACTTGCCCAGAGAACGGTGCAGCGCACAGTGGTTTGGGCCCTCCCAGCTGATTAAAACTTTAGACAGTCCCACAGACGTGTCCACAGACTAATGTGGTTCAGTCAATTCCTCAGTCAAGGCTCTCCTTTCAAATGACTCTAGGCTGTGTCAAGTGGACACCTAAAGGTACCTAGGACCTTGGAGTAGTCCTGTAAGGTGGGCACTGTTACCTCTTCTGCACTATCGGGAACCGAAGTGACTCAGCCAATTACCCAGGTGAAGAGGGAGAGGAAGAGCTCAGATCCCGACCCTCTAGCTTTCTGGCCCCACTTGCACATATTTTTCCGCTGAAGCACGGCTCCTTCATGCCTAGGAGAAGCACAGATGGGCTCCGACCTGGTTGTCAAACATACTGGTTCTATGTCTTTAGCAAGTGGCTTTGTTTGCTATACTTTTGTTGTTTGTTATCTAGTATGCTGGTTCATTTTTGTCATTTGATACAAGCAAGCGACTGTCATCTACAGAAGGGAATCTTAATTGAGAAAATGTCTCCATCAGACTGGCCCGTAGGAAAGTCTATGCATTTTCTTGATTCATGAGAGCTGTGGGAGCACCTAGCTCACAGTGGGGAGTGCCATCCCTGGGCATGTGGTCCTGAATAAGATGGATGAGCAAGCTATGGAGAGCAAGCCAGTCAGCAGCACTCCTCCATGGTCTCTGCTTCAGTTCTTGCCTCCAGGTTCCTGCCTTGTCCTCACTCCGTGATGAAATATTTTATGGAAGTGTAAGCCAAATACACTGTCTTACTTTTCTGTTGCTGTGACAAAACACCATGACCAAGGCAACCTGTAGAAGAAAACATTTCATTTGGGGATCACAGTTCCAGAGGGTTAGAGTCCATGACCACCACAACAGGGAGTGTGGCAAGGCAGGCAGGCCAGCAGGCAGCAGGCAGCAGGCAGCAGGCAGGCAGCAGGCAGCAGGCAGGCAGGCAGGCAGGCAGAGGCAGGCAGGCAGCAGGCAGGCAGGCAGGCAGCAGGCAGCAGGCCAAGCAGGCAGGCAGCAGGCAGGCAGGCAGCAGGCAGGCAGGCAGGCAGCAGGCAGGCAGAGGCAGGCAGCAGCAGGCAGCAGGCAGGCAGGCAGGCAGCAGGCAGGCAGCAGGCAGGCAGGCAGGCAGGCAGGCAGGCAGGCAGGCAGCAGGCAGGCAGGCAGGCAGGCAGGCAGGCAGGCAGGCAGCAGCAGTGGCAGGCAGGCAGGCAGCAGGCAGGCACAGGCAGGCAGGCAGCAGGGCAGGCAGGCAAGGCAGGCAGCAGGCAGGCAGGCAGGCAGCAGGCAGCAGGCAGGCAGGCAGGCAGGCAGCAGGCAGGCAGGCAGGCAGGCAGGCAGCAGGCAGGCAGCAGGCAGGCAGGCAGCAGGCAGGCAGGGGGCAGGCAGGGCAGGCAGGCAGGGCAGCAGGCACAGGAGCAGAAACCGAGAGCTTCCATCTGATCCATAAACACAAGGTGGAGAAACCCTGAAAATGGCATGGGCTTTTGAAACCTCAAAACCCAATCCCAGAGGCGCACCTCCTCCAACAAGGCCACACCTGCTATTCCAAACAGTTCCATGAACTAGGAAACAAATATGCAAATATTTAAACCTATGGGGGCCATTCTCACTCAAACCAGCACAGACCCTTCCCTCCCACATTGGTTTTAGTCAGTGGTTTGTCCTAACAACAGAAAAGCAAACTGGGACTTCCGTAAAATGGGTGTTAAAAAACTGATATCAATAAGGATTTTGAGTGGGTTGAGGCTAAAGGCATAATACATTAACACCTGCACACAAAAACTAAAATATAATATTAAATGCACAGGAAGCATTCAATAATCAGAGCCTGTAAAGAGAACAATTGGAGTGAGTCAGGAACTGTTCTGAGCACCTGTGAATGAAGACTCCGCTCTGCTCCCACAAGGAGTGTCTCGCTGACACCTGATTTCATCTTCTTGGCCTCTGGCCCTTACTCAGCACTAAGCTCAGGTTCTGCACACAGGTTCTTTGCACGGGCTTTTCCTTTGTGATCTGTTCCTACTGATCTTTATTTGGTGCCCTCTGCTGACCTGAATGTGTAGTTTGAACATCACTCCTACAGATCCTTCTGGACAATTCTTCTGGACAGACTGACATCTTACCTATATACTACATGTGTGTGTGTGTGTATGTGTGTGTGTGTGTGTATAATGCACATATATACTCTGTACCATCATTTCCTCCCTAGCTTGAATTATTATCTGTCTGTGTCTGTTCTTGTGGGTTACCTCTCCTCACTTGGATGTTTGCTCCATTCTTGATTACCGTGGTATGCCAGGTTGAAAACCAGTGTCTGACACACAGACGTGGCTTAATCAGTATCTGTTAAATTCATGGGTAATTATCTTACCCAGTATCCTAGTTAGCATTAACTGTCCACTTGACACAGCCTAGAATCACCTGAAAAAGGAGACTTGGTTACTCAATTACTGCCATTATCAGGTTAACCTATCAGCATGTCTGTTAGGAATTGTCCTGATTGATAACGGACGTAGGAGGGTCCAGCCCTCTATGGGCGGCACCATCCCTTAGCAGGTATATAATTAGCTAAGCATGGTCCCGTGAGAGAGTCAGAGAGTGACCCAGCAGTCAGCATTCCTCTATGCTTTCCGCTTCAAGCTCCAGCTTGTGTCCTTTGCCTAATGACCCTTGATGACAGACTGTGACCTCAAAGGTAAGCTAAATGAGTCCTTTTCTCCACAGTCTGCATTGGTCAGGGTGTTTTATCAAAGCAACAGGGTTCAAAGTATAACACCCAGTGAAGTGTACAGTCTTGGCTCACTCTAGCCACTCTCTGTGGAGACAGTGCATACTTTCAGGGCTGCACCATACAGGCTGTATTTGTCATTGTATTCAACGTGATGAAATCTGCACTCAAAACGTAGAGATGGAGGCCTGTGACCTTTCCCCTCTTTTGATTCAGTCCAAAGCCCAGTGGTGAGATGATGCCACCCACATTTAGGGTGGGTCTTCCCACCTCAACATTATCAAGGTAATCTCTCACAGGCATGCTCAGAGGTCAGCCTAATCTGGACAGCCCCTCACTCAGGCTGCTCTCCCTGGTCATTCTAGATCCTGTAAAACTGAGAGGTGAAATTAACTATCATAGCATCAAGTAGGAAGGAGTCCTGGGTTTGGGCTCATATCACACACTTCTACTGGAGAGCATGCCCTACACTTAGCAAATTGCATATCCTTCTATATACTTCAGTTCCCTTGTGAAATGACAGTATTAATGCCCAACTGCATGGCATTGTTGGAATGATTAAATACCTTGATGAAATGATTAGCTACAAGGGGGATGACGAACCTCTTGGCATCACAACCTGATTCTCTCATCTACAAAGTTCATGCTGGAGAGCCACATAATCTAGCTACAACAACAACAACAACAAAACTCTCACAATGCTTTCAGCATGCTTACAGTTTTGTGTTGGGTCAATTTGACTCTTGGGGCCCAGGGTGGTCCATGGGTCAGACACACACACACCTAATAGCACATGTAACAAGCAAGATGAAGGGCGGAGGGAGCCGGTTTCCTCCTCCTGTGCATTCCCTCTGAAAACTAGATGATATCGAGTTCCTGCTTCCTCCAAAGCAGAACAGACAGCAAAAACTTAGCAAGCAGTAATCCAAACCTTCATTCTTACGAAGCGTGAATTAAGGGTGATTCAGTGTCTCCCATTATATTTATGCCGGTTCTCCCACCTCCTAGTTTAGAACAGAGTCCGAGTTGCGTCTACGGAGCAGCCCAGTCAGTGCGTGCAGCAGTGGCCTCGGCAGGTAGAGAGAGTAGACAGCCGTTTCTAACACGGGAAATGTCTCCTAAATTCTTTAGTAACTTCGTATCTCTGAATTCCAAAAGTGCCAGTAGAAAAACGAGACAATGTCCTCCTATCCGGTTCTTCCCCTGGGTACCAGAATTCAATTAAAGTCATGCTTCCTTCTTGCCTGATCCAGAGTGTTTTGGGTGAAAGGAGCCAGGAATGCAGGGACTCTGTACCAGAAAGATTCCCCTAGATCCAGCAAGGTATCCAGCAAACAGAGGCGCTGGGCAAAGCCCATTTGATGATGAAAGAGTCCAGACAGGCAGATAACGCAGCAGGAAGCTTCACAAAGGCCTCCAACAAGTAGTCCTGCCCAGCTGGAGCCTGCAGGCTATTCACAAAACAAAACAGTCCCACAGCCATGCAACCACAGATACATTGCTTTCTCTCTTGAGCCATGAGACTCTCTACCTAGTCCTGGCAAAGCCCATTCTGGTGTTTTACTATTCAAACATATTCAAAACCCATGGCAAGCTACCCCTTAAAAAGGCATTAGTGTGAGTGCCAGGGGAACACACTCCAAGACTGTAGAGGGACCGATAGGATTTCCTTGATTGTATCTTTTTATTTATGAGGCATAATTTATGAATGCCAGGGAGCAAACTGCACTGACTGATGACTAAGGAGCGCCAGAGCCATAAATCAGGAACCATGTAGGAAGTGCGGACTGTGATCGAATCTATTGAATTAGCTGTTGGCCCAAGCCAATACAGGTATTGGAAAGACCCTTTTAATATCTATTCGTCTCCCTCGTGGGAGTGTGATAACAATCACATTCCATGCCCCTGGGAAACAAATAATTTAATTGTTTGCCTGTTAACATGCAACCTCTTTACTCCACTGATTAATGACTGGCATGGCTGCTCATGTTGTATTTTTTTTTTTAATTTCTGATGTGAATTGTTAACAATGTATTTTCATTCTCTGGTTTTTATAAACAATGAGGTCTCTTTCTTACTGCTACATGAAATGAACTTGTCCTCAGAATCATCGAAATGCTGCTTAATCAAACATCCCACACGGAATATTTTTAATCAGACACTCAACAAGGAAATGTGTGAGAAAATGTCACCAAAGTGCATCCCATGCAAGCATGAGGTCATGAGTTCGAACCTAGATTCTAGTAAAACATAAGCAAAAGTAGTAGCACAGACTAATGATCCTAGTGCTGTTGAAAGCATTAGGATTCCTGGGGCTCACTGGCCAGTCAAGCTCCAAATGAGGGGCCCTGTCTCAAGAAATAAGGTGGAGAGTAATCGGCAAAGACACCTGATGTTACCTTGGACTTGTACACACACACACACACACACACACACACACACACACACACATTTGTGTTTGTTTCAAAGAATATAGGTAGTGCTGATGACAAAACACACTCTAAACAGACATTTGTCGTCGGACTTTTATATCGGGACCATTGCCTTCCAATAATGACACGGAAACTTTGTATTCATTATGGAAGCTCAGCTGCTAGCTTAGGCTTGCTTTTAGCCAGCTCTTATAACTTAAGTGAACCCTTTCTGTTCATCTATGTGCCACCCCAAGGCTTGTTTACCTCATCTATATACTGTCCACCCTGCTCTCCTGCTTCCTTTGGGTCTCCATGTGGCTCTGCCCTTCTTTTCCCAGTGTCCTCTGTGCCTGGAAATCCTGCCTAGCTATTGACTGCTCAGCTTTTTAGTACCAACCAGAGTGACACTTCTTCACAGTTCACAAAAAGGTTATTCCACAGCAGACACTCTATGAAGAGAAATTGAAACATGATGTGCCTAGATTTCTGTTCCTGGTTCTACACTATTTTAGAAAGAACATTAGATGCAAGAATCAGCTAGAAGCATGCTGAGAACCCATGTTCTGGGGTCATCTCACGGGAATGCTGGTGCAAGGACCCAAAATGATGCGGAAGACCCCAGTCCAGGATCCCCTCCTGACACACTCTGCTCAAAGACAATCTCTGTCTCCAAAGAGTACTTACCGTTGCTGCAGCTGTCCAGGTGTGGCAGCTTAGTGGCAGGTGTTCACACTTCATGTAATTAAAATTATTTAAGAAAAGACACAGTAATTAGTCTTTGAGGGAAATGAGTAAATTAAAGAACAGCTTTATATTTTTAATGGACAACAAGCAAAAAGATGATACCCATCAGTAGTTAGATTAAATACATATTGCACTGAAAACAGCAATGTGTGTATATCTCAGTAGCAAATCGAGCTGACATTCTTAATGTACTGATGGCTGCCAAGCACAGAATCCATGGTTAAACATTTCAGTTACTTTATATTTATTAAAAGTATTTGTAGTTTCATCTTTACTGTAACACTTGCCATTGTTACAACAGAAACATAAAAATCAAAACAAAACAACAACAACAACAAAAAAAAACCTAATATGATTCATCCTGACTTGCTTACCTTCTTAACAGTTCCCTACTGAGAAGTTCTGAACTGTAATGTATGGTGCTGTCTCAACTACATGCACACATGTAAAGTGTTATCAAATGTAAATAAGGAGCCTTTTTAACTATCCTCAATTTGTTTATTGGGCAAGTACGTTTAGGAGATGCCCTGGGTGTACAGCTTTTCCCCCCTCTCTTGATCATAGAATTCATAGTAGGCAACTCCATGTCTGTTCAGAAGGTACTTGATTTCTGGCTTTTATATTGATCTGTTAAAACTCAAAGGCCAGGGAGCTGGAGAAGGCAGTTCTGTAGTGGAATGTCTACCTAGCATGCATGAAGTCCTAAATTCATCTCCTAGGATGAAAAGCAAAAATCACACTCATACACTATTCGACATTTCCTGTCCATATTTTCTCCATCTTCTTCTGTCCATGTTAATGAGCTTCCTGCCACTACAACAAATGGTTGAGTTAATTCAAGGAGGGGATATTTCCTTTGGCTGTTTCAGAGGTCGCAGGCCATGACCACTGAGTTCCATTGTTTCTGGGCCTGTGGGAAAACACAGCACCGTGGTGAGGAGGCCACAGTGGAGCAAGCTGCTCACCTCATGACAGCCCCAACTAAGAGAGGGAGTGGCAAGGGGCCAGGACAAAATGGACCCTCAATGACACTCCCCAGTGACCACTTTCTTCTGGCTAGGTCTCACCTCCAAAACTTTCCAATATCCCATTAAGTTCCAAATCCCTAAGTGAGTTGATCCAGCCACTTCCCAAAGCTGCCACCTGTGAGGATGGGTGTGTTGGAGCCAAGCCTTCAACAGGTGAACTTCTGGTGGACACTTAATCCAAGCCATAATGCTACCCTGTCAAATGTTACCAAATTCGGTAATTATTTCTAAAAAGAAACCATAGACATAATATGGGTTAATATTTTAACTATGAACCCAGAACATACTTCAGTCCATGCCTTGCTTAGCTGGGCACAGATAAAAATGATAATGAATTTTTGATATAGACTTTTTTTTTTTAACAGGTAGTGGGCATGGAAGGGGGAAGGGGGGCAGAGCACAGAGACCGAGAAAAGCCACCATCACAGAGAGTCTCTGTCTTTTTCTTTCGGTCTTTGGTATGACACACATAGGTACCTTTCCTGCCTGTGAGACCCACCATGCTTCAGCATCTGTCAGCTTTCTCCTCACTGTGACCATTTTCATTTTCACTGTAGCTCATGTAAATAGGCTGATCCTGCTTTGCATAAGCATGTTGATTTATATGAATGCTATTTTGATCTCAAATTGATTGAATACTAAAAAGGAAGTCTAGGGGAAAAAGAGCAATGTGTATGAAGGTCTCTTGTCAAAGACAAGAGAGAATACTAGGTCCTACGTACATTCCCTGCTAGGACAAGGATTTTATATCATCTATATTTTAGAAGATAATATTCCCAGATACACTAAAGCCTATACACTGAGGCCCACTTGTTTTCAAATACAATGGACTGAGCACTGGGAAGACAACCTGAGTTTGGCTCCCAGCATCCACACAGGGAAGCTCATGGCTACCTCCAACTCCAGCTCCAGGGCAGGTGGTGCCCTCTTCTGGCCTCCTCAGGAAGCTGCAGTCATGTGCACATATCTACACACTGACAAATAGACATGCACAATTAAAAATAATAAAGTTATTAGACTATATCACATCTTGTAAATAAGACTGCACCTGATCAAATCCTTCAGCACAGGAAGACATGAAGACTAGCACTAACTCCAGGAGCAGCCTCCCAATCCCACAGGAAGACATGAAGACTAGCACTAACTCCAGGAGCAGCCTCCCAATCCACAGGAAGACATGAAGACTAGCGCTAACTCCAGGAGCAGCCTCCCAATCCCATGCTGCATTGACATGGAGCATGATGAGCCACTTCTGGTCACATACCCAAAGGACTCTGAGCCAATAAATATCCACAGAGTTACTTTCACAGCCAGGATTCCTGCTATACTGCTCACAGTAGCCTGTGTATGGAATTAGCCTAGATGTCCATCAGTAGATAAATGGACAAAGAAAATGTGGTCCATATACACTGGAATGTTATTCAGCTGTAAAGAGGAAAGAAATTACGATGTCTGCAGGAAAATGGACATAGCGGAACATCATTGTGTTAAGCAAAATGAGTCGGACTCAGAAAGGCAAATAGTGCATGTTGTCCTCATATGTGGAATCTAGACTTTGTGTGTGCGTGTGTGTATGAGTATGCTTGTGTGTACATGTGTTTACGTGTGTGTACTTGTAGAAACAGGGAAGTAGAATAAGGACCCTAATCGGACACAAAGAGATCCTAGAGAACGATGGGAGGGAGAACAAGGGAGTGATGGAATACGTGTGAGATGGAGGGAGTCAGGAGCCCAGCGAGAAGAAAGGAGGGCAGGGAAGGGCAGTGGGTGGAAACGCACAGGTCAAAACAAAAAGTAATAACATATAGGTATGCACACGCCATAATGAAGCTCACTTGTGTTTTAACTTTAAAATTTAATACTCAAGGAAGAGAAGTGAATGCTCTCAGCCCTGGGCTGGACCGTCCCCTGTACTTCCTTTAGGGACCTCCCTTTAGTGCATCTCTCCACAGCTCCCCACCCTCGCGGCAGCTGTCTGAAGAGGCACTCAGGACTTATTTGCTGGATTTCTCTGATATCAAACCACCTTCCACAGGCTTCCTTCTTGTGACCCTGATTAATATCAGCATGCCTGTAAATTGCCAAGAGCCGGTTCCTGGCAGGGACTCTGATATTGACCTTTGTACTCTATTTTACATCTTTCCTAGAATGTTGTCTTTTCAAATCTCGTCACTGTGAAAGTTCCCTCCATTCCATCCCTGGAAGGCTGCAGTAAAAGCAGCTTGTCTCCAGGTCCCCGAGCCAGGCACCCTCCCTCTTGGGACTCGACATCTGATCTCTTCATCGATAACCTAGTATCCTACTCCCTGTAAGACTGACCTTGGCCTCTCCAGAGGGCACAAGTGCAGCTTGGATGGTACTCCGATGTGGACACTAGCTTGCAGACACCCGGTATCATGGAGACGGTCTCCTGTTCCTCACTCCCCAGTCCGTCACAGGGACCCTGCTCAGCTGAGACAATTCACTCAACATGTCTTCCACCCTTGCACATTAAGGAACCTGACCTATTCTCGACCTTCAGACCCTTGGTATCTTATGTACACATAACCACAACCTGCAGAACCCAAAGCTTGGCTTACCAGAAAGGGTACAATTTTAGCCCTCACCTATAAAACCATTTGTGGTACACACACATACACAACATAAAATATTTTAAAGTGCTTTGAAAAAAAAAAAAACAGTTTGTAAAAAATGTGAGTGACTATATGCAAATCAGGAGAGACGGTGCACTCTTTAAAGAGCTGGTTCCACCGGGAAGCAGGTTGGCTTTCTCTTTTGAAAAGGCCACTGCTGGCAACCCTATTGGCAAGGGGCTGGAGATTTCCATTTGACAGCAGCTCACCCTCAGAAATTTGCTCTCACAAAGGCATCTGCCCCAAAAGAAACACAAACACTGATAGGACTTGGCCTCGCTGTTAAAAGCCTGCCTAGGTGTTTCTTCTCCAGAAGGTGTACTGATGTAAGAACAAACAGGACGGAAGCTCTCACTTCAGAGTGTCCCAGCTCTTTTCCAACATAGCTTGTTTTTAAACATTCAGCCCTGCCTTCCGATCTGCACACCTGGAGAGAGTCCATACAAACTCAAGCAAGCTTCCACACTTGTCTTTAAAGGCCCATGGAAATTTATTTTTTAATAAACAGTAAGAGATAACCAACAAGAAAAAAAAATTCCCCAAAGTTGCAGTTGCACCTGAGAGCTGAGTGAGGAATACCACGTGGAGACACAGTCTTCTTGTGTTGCCATTGCCATCTATCATTCTGATTGATCACTGTGTGCTCGGCTGTTATTGGGCCTAATTTAACCCTATATGCTCACACATCCATCCACCTGGTCTATTGTACCTGACATTCTACAAATTACTTACTCATGCAAATGGCGACCCAAGGCGACCTTTTAGGATATTCGTGTTTAATTATACAAATGGTTCTTGATAAATAAGATTATACATCTCCCCATATGTTTATCCCCTCCTTGATGAAAGGAAATTTGATTTTCATGCAGATTTAATGGAGACAGTGTTTAAGAATTGCTGAGTTTTATGGAGTCTGGGGATCCATCCAGTCTGAAGGACCTGATGAAGAAACCACTCCGCTGCCCCACAGAGGCAGAGGGGCACATTTCAGCCAGCTGCAGTCTACCTGTGCTCCCCTCTTGTCCTGTGATCCTTCACAATTACAAACTTGAAAGATCAAAATTCATCCTAGTCTATTGTTTTCGGCTGGTTTGGTAGCTGATTTATTTATCTATTTTTACTTTTTATTGAGACGCTCTAGCCCTGGTTGGTCTGGAACTCACTCTGTAGACCAGACTGGCCTTGAACTCACAGAGATCTACCTGCCTCTGATCCCCGGGTGCTAGGATTAAAGGCGTGTACTTCTAAGCCCATGCCTGATATTCTTTTCCAGTGTGAGGGTACCTTGGTTTTGATTGGTCTTGTTGATTCTTTTTGAAGGTATGGGCAGTGAATTCTGCAGGAAAAGCCCCAAGTAACTGGACTCGGTGTAGAACTGGACCAGCCCCACCAGAAGGTCTCAAAGCACCCACATTCCACACTGTCTCCTCCACCCAAGCGGTGGTCAACATCAGCACACCCGAGAGACCCAATGGGAACATCAGCCTCTACCGGCTGTTCTCCAACTCCAGCAGGACCCACGTTGTGGTGAGCACACAGTGCAAAGAGATGACACTTAGCAGGGCTCTTCCTAAAAGCCACCGCCTCTGTGCCCTGGCTCTGCCCTCCTGCATCCTCTCTTCTGCGTATACTCTCATTGCCCTATGGTCAACAGAAGGTCCTTCTGAAAGACTGAGCTTTTAGGAAAGAGAAAACATCTGAACTGGGACAAGTGCCAGGGGTGGTACTGAAGATTCCAGAGACGTGAGAAACCGAAGAATTTACACATACACAAATTCATTTAACTTAGAAAAATAGAGGCCAGGTACTTGAAGAATGGTGGCGTGTATACATAATGAGGAGTAAATGTTAATATGAAAAAGAAAAGATGAAGCAAAGAATGTTCCGGGAACCTTAGTTTTGACACACACAGATCTCTAACAAAAGGAAAATCCAGTCTCTGTTGGTGAAGGTGAATTCAAGAAAGTTCCACCTGCTCAGAAGAGGCAGAACCACTGGGCACAGCTGTCTCCACAGCTGTCGTTAACACATTTGAGGGAAGTCAGAGGACAGAAAAGAGCATGGTGGGATCTTATTACAGTGGGTTGTAACCATGCCTGTTGAGAGGGAAGCCATGCCGGAAACAAAGAAAGAATGACATTAGTGTTGTAAATTGGAACACAGCAATAAGGCCAAAGTAGCTTGGCGAGGCGATTGCTTTTGTAAAAAGGGGGCACCAAGACCCAAACCCAGCTAGGAAGCACACTGGGACACAGACAGGAAGTTTATTTGGTGTTTATTCTAATACGGTGGTGGCTGTGTCTTTCCCCATTGGCTGGAGTCTGACCTTATAGTGTTTTGAGATTGGCTAGTTTTAAAGGAAATGAAAGGGAACTAGAAAGGATATGCTGCTTAAGTCCCTGAAATTCACAGAATGGGGCAGGGGTAGTAAATGAAAGTTTTTCTGGGCAGGGGGGGCATGAAAATATTTACATAAAGGTTTTACAAAGTAAGGAAGATACAAATATTTTAATTCCCTGTCATAAAGAGAAAATTGCCAGCATTTGACAGAACAGACAAATATGTAATGTTCCTTACAGCTAGGAACCACTGCCAAGCTGTCACCTACACTGTGCAGGTGACAGACTGAGCCACCTCGTCTCTACTCTTGTCTCTTGCCTCTGTGGCATGGCTTGGGTCTCTCCTTTGTGGCTCATGAGTAGGTAGAGATTTTGTTCACATAAGCTTATAGAGAGATTGTGCAGAGCCCAGTGTTATATCATGAATTATTTAGACCAATTTAGGGAACGATTTGGGCAAGTGTGGAGAAATCCTCTGAGGCCAGCATACCCAGTGTTGAAACACAATTCCCAAAGAAGACTCACATGCAGGCAAGGCTCCTAGTGAATGCTAAAGGAATATTAGCATATTTTCTACAGGGCTTCGTATTCAATAAATATAGATGATGTAAATACAATCAGCCCTTGATTATCCATGCTTATAAAATGATAATATTAATAAACCCAAATAATTTCTATTTGGAGTGCATTGTATGCATTTTAAAAAATAACAGGTAGCTCCTTAATTGTGTTACTTATGTCTATGTGGAAAAGAATTTCTACTTCTAACGTGTCTTTTCCAAATGGCGTCCAAAGTTTGCTCCACGGAAATCAGGAGTTTGTCGTCCTACAGAGACAAGGAGCATTGCAAAAACAGCCCTCCTCGAGGAAGGGACGCTGCAAACAAACATGTTTGCACCCACCCAAACATGTTTGCACCTGCCCCTGACATGGGTTCCAGGGCAGTTTAGATGCATAAGTTCCATGCAAGTTATTGCAGCAGAATGTGAAATTTAGTGGTAAAAACCTAATTCAAATACGGATTATGAAGTTTTGGGTTCATTGTGTTGTAAAGGAGTCTTTCTGAAAGTCATTGAATTCAGCCCATATTTTGTGTATTTGGATCCATTTTCTAGTCCATTCCTAAGGTTAGGGAAGAGAGATTCTACCTTGTTACCTCTTTCCTGTTGCATCTAACTTTTACCAGACTCATATTGTAAACACCTCTCCATGGGGATTGGCCATTCTAAGAGTTCCCACTCTGCTGAGTGCCTCGTGGCTTCTCCCAGAGTACCTAGTGTGGAGTTCCTCTCAGAGAAGGAGGCACACCATCTCTGACCTGTGACACTGTCTCATCCGCTCCTCTCTCCCGCAGCTGTCTGAAGGCATGGCCACCCAGCAGACCCTTCATGACCTGAGACCCTTCACCACGTATGCCGTCGGGGTCGAGGCCTGCACCTGCTTCAATTGCTGCAGCAGAGGGCCAACAGCCGAGCTGAGGACCCGCCCTGCCCCACCCTCAGGGCTGTCTCCACCTCAGCTCCAGACACTGGGCTCAAGGATGGCCTCCCTCCAGTGGACACCTCCTCGGCTCCCTAATGGTGTCATTCACAGGTCAGTGGAACCGATGAGTGAGCCAAAAGAGACATGGTACAGAGGCATGTGACCAGCCAGCAGTCCCCAAATGCTTACAAAATAGATGCACTCAGAACAAAACATCCATCTGAGCAGTTGTGTTACTTGAAAAGTGTTTGAGCCGTAAAACCAGCTGAGAGCAGAGTGAGCAATGAAAGGTCTTGAAGCAAGAGAGACAATGCATTGTTTGCAGTCACTAAAAGGAGACCCTCCCCTGGGGGTTCTCTGGAACCATGGGCTCTGCTGACCTCAGCTGGAGCAAGAGAGATCTCTGTGGTTAGCTGGGAATTGCCCTGTCCTAAGTTAAAAAGTCAGGAGGGTCAGTATCTCAAAAGACAGTCTTTATTCAGAGTAATCAGGAGGAAAGGGGATTTCCTTTATTCTTCATCAATGGAAACGACTACTCATGAGGCTGGAGAAATAGCTCAATTGGCAGAATGCTGCCATGCAAGTAGGGGACCCCATGTTTGATCCCCAGAACCCATACAGAAACCCACACCCTTAGATACTCCAATGCTAAGGTGGCAGAGGTAATTAGAGCCCTGGGGCTCCCTGGACAGTCAACCTAATCTCTTTGGCAACTCCAGGCCATTGAGAGACCTTGTCTCAAAAAATTAAGGTGGAGATGGGGCTGGAGGAGATGGCTCATCAGTTAAGAGCACTGGCTACTCTCTGAAGACCTGGGTTCAATTCCCAACACCCGTATGATAGTTCACAATCATTTGTAACTCCAGTTTCCATGGTTCTTACGCCCTCTTCTGGCCTCTGCAGGCACTACATGCATATGGTGTACAGGCATACATAACACCCATACACATAAAAAATAAAGCTTAATCCTCTGGTCTGCACACAGATGTGTCCACACCAGCATGTGCATATGTACCACACGCCCACACTCAGACTGCCTTCTGGGTGGCTGTCCACACCTGTATATGAGGCAACTCCGCTCATCTTCTATGTAACTTCACTTTTCATTCCCTGCGGTATCAATGCAGGGTCTCTGGAAGCAGTTCCCTGAAATGGAATTTTTAGAGAGAGAGTTCCCAAAATGTCTTCTCCCCAAAATATATAAGCAACTTTGAAAAGTGACAGAGTTCCAGGCCAGCCTGGTCTACAGATCAAGTTCCAGGACAGGCTCCACAGTTACACAGCGAAACTCTGTTTTGAAAAATCAAAACTCAATCAAGAAAAAAGACGGGAAAGTGACATGTAACCAGATCCGCTGCCTGTCTTCTTTCCCACTGCCTTCTTTCCAGCTATGAACTGCAGCTGCAGCGGCCTTGTCCTCCTGATCCGGCCCCACCCTGCCCTCCCAGCCACACAGAGACCGAGTACCGGGGCCCTGGGCACAGAGCCAGCCTGGTGGGGCTGCAGCCTTACACTACCTACAGGGTACAAGTGGTGGCCCACAATGAGGCGGGCAGCACAGCTTCTGGGTGGACCAGCTTCAGCACCAAGAAGGAAAGTGAGTACTCATGGGTGATTCCTGGCACAGGGGATATTGTATGAGAACGGGAAAGCCAGTGGGACTGTGAGGCCTGGGTTCGGTTGCATGGACTGCCACTGCGACATCATGTAGAAAAACTCCATGGTATTTAGGAGGATAAAGGTCCAGGGCAAGTGGGCAGTCCAGGCTGGCCTGGAGCTTACTATGTAGATTAAGCTGGTCTCAAGCTTAAATTTCCTGGCTCTGTCTCCCAAATTCTGGGCTTACAGGTGTGTGCCACCATACCTGTCTAAGCCACTTCTCAAGGATCCTTCCCCTCCCTTCCTTCTTCCATGCACTTCCCCAAAGCAGTGAGATATGGCATGTCAAGAGCAAAAGAGCACGTCAGTGCTGAACTGTTAACCACTTAATTAGTTTTTTATAAAATAGCTTCATTCCTATTTGTAGCTAGAGTTTTCCTGCCTTACCCACAGTCAGGACAAATCTCTCTTACCTGCCAGTCCCACAGCCACTCAGACCCAACCAAGTAAACACAGAGACTTATATTGTTTACAAACTGTATGGCCATGGCAGGCTTCTTGCTAACTGTTCTTATAGCTTAAATTAATCCATTTCCACAAATCTATACCTTGCCACATGGCTCGTGGCTTACCGGCATCTTCACATGCTGCTTGTCATGGCAGCAGCTGGCAGTGATTCCCTTTTGCCTTCCTGTTCTTTCTTTTCTCCTCTCTGTTAGTCCTGCCTATACTTCCTGCCTAGCCACTGGCCAATCAGTGTTTTATTTATTAACTAATCAGAGCAACACATTTGCCATACAGAACATCCCACAGCACCTATTTTTTGATAATTTATTTCTATTTTATATGCATTGGCATTTTACCTGCATATATGTCTGGGTGAGGATGCCAGATCCCCTGGAACTAGAGTTACAGACAGTTGTAAGGTGCCATGTGGGTGCTGGGAGTTAAATCTGGGTCCTCTGGAAGAGCAGCCAGTTCTCTTAACCACTGAGCCATCTCTCCATCCCCCTACTTCATTCCTATTATATGTATATGTATATGTATATTATATATATATATATATATATATATATATATATATAAATCTAAAAATGAAAATGAGGGCTGGAGAGAGAGCTCAGTCACAGAAAGCCTGAGGATGTCAGGCGGGTCTCCAGCACCCACATGGAAAAGCCTGGGCGTGGAGGCACACACTCTTCATCCCAGCACTGGGGAGGTGCATGGGTGGTTTCTGAGGGTTGCTGGCAGCCAGCCATGACTACTTGGTGAGCTCCAAGTCAGTGAGAATTTTTGTCTTAAAAAACAGGGGAACAGAGCCTGAGACAGACTACCACTGTTAACCTCTGCTTGCCTGACAGGCACATACGTACACCCAAACAAATGTGCAACTCTCCACATATGCACACACAAATGAAAATTATGAAAAGGAATGAAATAAATAGTTATCAGAACCAGAAATATAATCTGTGGGGTGCAATGAGGAAAGAGAATAGAGTTTCTGGTTCAAAACTTAATCAATAATTCCAATAAATTAAGAACATAGCATTAGGCTAAAGCCAGGACCCCTCCATGCAAGGCCTGTGTACCCACAGGATCACACAAACAGGAAGCCAGTCCTACGTGTAATCCCACCACTTAGAGGCAACAGCTGTCAATAGTTGACTTAATCAACTTCATTCTTCTCTACTTACATAGTGTTTTATTGTGTCTAAAATCATAGTATAATTGAAATTTTCATACTTGGCTTTTTATACATGAAATTATTTGATTTGTATTTCTTCTGTCATTTAAAAACTTTATCACTTAAAAACCTTCAGCAATTTCAGGGTCTGCGGATTGTGTTCTAGAATCCCAGGGGACATTCACATGACCTGAAGCTGCTGGACCTAGACCCCAAGTTGACCTGCCCCTGAACAAGACCTAAATGACCCTGAGCAAGACCTAAGTGACAGGGCAGAGCCCATATGCAGCAAGTGGGATGCTCCGAAGGCATCACCAACATGCTCAGCTGCCCACCTCCCAGCATTCCTGTTCCCAGGTCACTTGAACTTCCTCCTCTCTGGCCTAACTCATGCAAGCCTTAACGTGCCCCCCAGCCTTGCTCTGCACATACCCACAGCCAGATCTGACCTACTCTGCTAACTCTTTGCAGGGGCTGGGAGAAGTTACCAGTCAGTGGTTTGCTCTACGTCTCATCCAAGACGGATGCATGCCTGCATCTGACTGTTACCTGCCTCAGCCTGAGCCTGAGGACCATACATTCCCTGGTCTTCTCTGAGTCCACCTGGCTGTACAGCTGCTTCTCCCCGGATGCTCATAAGCTCCACTCCCTCCCCTGGTACCACAAAGCTTTTCCAAAGTGCAGTCTACAGAAGCCATCCCTGTTTCTCCTCCCTCCCCCATACACTTCTACTTCCCCACTGCTGGATGGAAACCTCTTCCTCAGTTTGTCCTTGACCTCCATATTGATGACTGCAGGCTACATGGTTCACCCCAGGTCACCTTCATTGACTAGTCAGGAATGTTCAATGCAATTCTGGTTTTCCTGACAAGCATCTCCTAGTCCCCCGCTGCCCCTGGGGATATTCGTATTAGTTGGTTTTCTTATCTCAGTTGTATACCTGGCTCAAAGCCTTTCTACTTCATTCTCTCTTCCTTTTGCTCAAGTCCTTCCTTGTCCCTCTCCCCTCTTCAGCGGGGGCTCATCCACTTCAAGACTGCAACCCCAAATGAAGGATGATCAGCAGAGGGTCACTTCCTACCCAAACCATTCTTAAATCTCTTCATTCCCTGACCCTCACCTTCTCAGCTCCCGTCCTGGGCAAGGTGCCTTCGACGCCCCCAGAATATTGTTTCTCATTTACTATGGACAACATTTAGGTTCCTGCTGTGCATATGATAATGAAAGCACACTTCGACAACTCTATATTTATAGTCCTTTATGATATGCCCGTGAAGCAACTATGTTGAATATTTCCATTCACTGCCAGTATTGGCCAGAAAGCCAAGGAGCATCTAGACGAGGGCTGGAGGTTACAACCGATTCTTTTTAGTCATGAAGTGTAGATATTTTGCTTTTGTACTAAAAATAACAAAGTGAATAAAATACCCAGTCTCCCCCACTTGCTTACTTTGCTTCCTGTCATTCTTTCCCAGGGAAGAAGTAACTAGATACTAGACCAACACTGAGAAGAGAGGTCCTCTCAATTCAATACTGAATCCATAGATATGAAAACATGCAAGAGATAGCTAAAATGTGGCTCTCTAAACACTAATGTGCTATCTATAACTCATTATGTACACTGGAAGAAAACATGGACCAGAGAGTCCAAACTAGAATATAATTTTAAATAGTGTGGGCACTTGTATAGGGATAAGAGCACATTCATGCTCACCCAAGGGCTTGGGGAGCACATCCAGCCTCTGCCTGGACCGCCCTCCAGCAAAGAGCAGAATGGTGCAGATGAACAACAGCCAGTCCTGCTGAGAGAAAAATGTGCTTGTCATCCGTGCTCCCACCGCCGGTGCCCGTGCTCCCACCGCCGGTGCCCGTGCTCCCACCACTGCCGGTTCCAAGTGACAGCCTGGCAGCACTCAACACACAGATGAGAGGGGATGGGAGGGGATGGGAGGGGATGATCATTACATAATCTATCATTCTGCTACAATAGGACGAAAAGCCCTAGGTGGATGGACAACCGTAAAATGTCATAAGAAAAATGCCAAGAATTTTAGCATCTATTGCCCTGTAAATGTAATCAAATTCAGAGAGTTTAATTCCTAGCCATGGCTAACTTGACTGACAGGCCCACATGGGGCACCAAAATGTTTTTTTTGTTTTGTTTTGTTTTGTTTGGTTTGGTTTTGTTTTGTTTTTCTGATGGCACAGCGGCTGCACCTGAATCTACTGCTGTTTCAGCCAGTAACTACCCACTTCTCAGGCAGGGGCCCCATGGGACTTCTACATCTGACCAGATCTGCCTCCTGCCGCTGCCACCAAATGCAGTTTTTAACTAAATCTCTATCATTCTGTTTACCAATAAAGACTCGGGGAGTCAGAGGCTGGGGTGAAAACCTACTAGCTCAGAGAGGTTGAGGAGCAACTAGCTGACCTTCCCTCTTTGCCGGCATCTCAGAAAGAGAGTATATCTTCCATCACTCCAAACCAGAAAGCATTGCCATGCTCAAAGTCCCTCGCTTTACTTCCTGTGCGTGTCTCTGTTTACTGGACTCCCTCTGACTCTCTATGATTACATTCTGTCAACTAGTTGCTGGATCTGCCTCTTGATCCAAGGGTTGATTTTATTTAATGAACTCAAATGCACACTTGGGGTTCACAGTGTAACCATATACCCTGCAACACTGTGTCTTTAGAATCCAAACCATATATTACAAAATGCAATTGCCGCTCACTTTGTTATAATGCCTCTCATGGGTAATGTAGCCAATGTATCCGCACCCTTCCTCTCCTAACAGCCAGCAGGATATATGTGAATCTTAATGCTTTAGAAATATCTTAATTATTTTGGAGAAAACAAGGTCTCCTGAAGGAGATCTCTTCCACCCTGAAAGGTGATACGTTAATGACTCCATTTGTTTCTTCAACAAGTTTACATTGAAGATGAGCTGCAGTCAGGGTTTCCTGTTTTGTTGTAGCAAGGAACTTAAAAGGGAGAAGAGAACACACCTGTTAAATGCACACCAAGTTGCTTCTAGAGCTGACATAATACTTAGGAGAGCTGGGTCTGATTATATACTAATGTACTCGGCTATTGATTGATTAGTCAGGGCAATGAATTATTATGCTTGGATTGCTGCTTGCAAGGCCTTTTAACTATCTTAGAAAACAAACTAACAGTTCCAGAAAAAGCTTTAAAAATAAATGGGTGCCAAAAGGACATAATTCAGCATCTAAGCAGTTTGGTTTGGTGAAAAAAAAATTAACTTCATCTAGTCCTTGGGGCTTCATAGCAATAAATATTGATTTGATATGAAAAATAGCTATGTACTGTAGTTAATAGTGTTAAGGACACTTTATCCGTTAAAAGAAGGGGAAATACTGCAAAATATGAGCCCCAGGTTATGTTGCTAAGCAAACCCATTGTGTGTTAATAGTTTTATTTATAAAACAGTGCTCTCCATTGATTTTTGGAACCAGCACAAAGCAGCTGAGAGCGCATTTCACATGTGTTCTGATTGGCTGTCTTCTTGCCTCTCACATCAGTTTATTATTTTTAATGGGTTTCTAGCAACGCATTGTTGTTTCTGTTTGGTTGGTTGGTTGGCTGATTTCATCTACCGTTGTTCACATTCTTCTAAAAGCTCCCTGTGCATCCATCCACAAGTCCCCGTCTCTAGGAGCTGTGCTTTCCTCCCCACAGTGCCTCAGTACCAAGTCCCGTTCTTGGTGAACAGCAATGAATCCACGGTATGTGTAGACTGGAGCGGTACTTTCCTCCTGAACGGCCAGTTAAAGGAGTATGTGGTCACCGATGGAGGACAGCAGGTGTACAGTGGCCTGGACACCACCGTCTACATACCAAGGACAGAAGACAAAAGTTAGTAACTGACTTTCTGCTCTGTGTCAGGTGCTATGGTCCCCAGCTTTATCTTAAACCAGAAAGGTGACCCAAGGAGGCTTGTCATCCACGTTCCTTGGTTTATGTGGCCCCTGGTTGCAGAACTCTTACAGCCCAGAGTAAATATGTGTCTCCTTCCTGTTTGTTACTGGATACTTCCAGTGTTGTCTCCAAGCGAGTTAAGGGGCTGCAGGAAGGAAGGAGGCCAGTGGGCAGGTTCAGTTCACAAGACAAACAGCAATAAGCTAAATTGGTGAACGTACTGAGAACTCAGGGGTTTCCTTTTTGTAGCCTCTCTTGCAAACAGCACCACCATCGGTATGATAGTTAGTTTTCACCTTCAGCTTGGCACACTCTAGTGTCATCTGGGAAGAGGGAACCTCATTGCAAGAATTGCCTCCATCAGCTCGGCCTGTAGGCATGTCTGTGAGGCATTCTCTTGGTTGCTTGATTTTCTTGATGTAGGGGCAAATGGCATGTGGATGGTGCCATCCCTAGGCATGGGGGCCCAAGCTGTATCTGAAAGACTGCTCAGCAAGCCAGAGGGAACAAGCCAGCAAAGCAATATTTTACCCCAGTTCTGCCTCAGTTCCTGCTCTCACGTCCCTCAGTGATGGAGTGTGACCTAGAAGTATAAATCAAATAAACCCTTCCCTCCCCGGGTTGCTTTTGGTCATGATGTTTGTCAAAGTAATAAAAAAGTTACCAGATGCCGGGCGGTGGTGGCACACACCTTTAATCCCAGCACTTGGGAGGTAGAGCCAGGTGGATCTCTGTGAGTTTGAGGCCAGCCTGGGTTACCAAGTGAGTTCCAGGAAAGGTGCAAAGCTACAGAACTGAACCTGCCCACTGGCCTCCTTCCTTCCTGCAGCCCCTTAACTCGCTTGGTGACAACACTGGAAGTATCCAGTCTCAAAAAAAGAAAAAAAAAGTTTCCAGAACACCCAATGACCATCTCCAGCCTAAGTCCCTGAGTGAGGGGCTCCCCAGGCCTCACAGGATCAGTCCCTACAAGAACCTCCTCTTTCTTCTAGGACTGTACCCCACCGCCCTCTCCAGCAGCATCTCCTATTTCTTTGTCTTGATTTTCAATTGAAATAAGAAAGGCTCCACAAGGTGCTTCAGATTTTCAGGTAACCTGTAGGGTCACAGGGCCAGTGGATACAGAATCGTTTGAAATGTACATTGGATTTATATAGTAAATCAACCCAGGAGTAATTGGGTCCTTGAAGGGCCTGTTTAAGCTGAAGGACGACTCCCATTTGCATTTATAGATACCAAGTTTCACCCTGAGTGAGCCACACACACTGTCACAGCTCCTGGCCACCTGGGCAGCTTGCTACAGAGGGAAGATGGCCTGACAGTTGGCGGATCTGGGTTCTACCTGAGCAAGCCTCGGACCATCTGTGTGACCTTGAAAGAGGCACAGGGTCCTGGCAACTGAAACAGGAATTTGGATCATGTGATTCCCAGGTTTCCTTCTGAGCCCCCCGTCCAGGAAAAGGCGTAGACCAAATGCAGAGCAAGACTGCCTCCTTCGTAGTCCTTGACTCCTCTGACGTGATGCTGCTCTGCCACTCTGGGGGAAGCTCTGATCTTTCCCTCCACCCTTACACACGTGCTGCCATTACACAGCGGCTCTTTGCTGATCGACTTTGAATTAGAAATTTGCATCTTAGATGATAACTTCTCCTTGCTATAACAAATGCCTAAGACAGTTATAAAGAGAAGATATTTATTCTGGTTCATAAATGGTTCTCGTCTGTTATCTGCTGGCCCACAGCTTTGGACCTGTGGTGTGAGAGCACATGGCAAGAGGCCATGGCAGAGCCTCTTCCGGGTCCCTCTCCCTCACAGCAGCATTGCTCAGGAAACAGTTACCACTGAGATGCCGTTGGCCTTTGCAGGACCATTGGCATCTCAACTGTAGTGCCCTGGTTCACTTCTGTTGCTGTGTTTCAAAACAAAAACTACCCTGACCAAAAGGGAGTTAAGGGGGGAGAGAGTTTATGTTAGCACATGGTTCCAGGTTCCAGTCCATCCCTGAGGAGAGGTCAAGGCAGCAGGAACCTGAAGTAGCTGGTCACATTTCAGCCACAGTCAAGAACAGAGAGAATGGGTGTATGTGTGGGACACTCAGCAGCTTCCTCTACTCTGGGTCCAGAACCCAGAACCAGGAAATGGAAACGGCACCACCCACTTTCAGTCTTCCCACATCAATGAACACCATCGTGACCATCCCCCACAGTTAGAACTGATCATCACCTGTAACATTAACACTTGGTTCGTTCTGGAGTGGTATTTTCATTGCTCTTTCAAGATGATGCCCCTGTTAACTGGTGTTAAAGGACTAAAGATTTACCAGTTCTTTCTTTTTGTCTAGCTTTCTTCTTCCAGGTCACCTGCACAACAGACATGGGAAGTGTTAAGACTCCACTGTTCCAGTATGATGCTACTACTGGATTTGGTAAACATTTCTCTTGTCTTGTGTTTAGTGTGTCAGCTACTCATTTTCCTCAAGAGACTGGCAGATGTCTGCATATAAACACTGTTGACACATTCATGGTAGCCTTTTTGAAGGAACTGTAGTATGTCATTAAAGAAGAGGAGGAGGAGGAAGAGGAAAGAAAGGAAGAAAGAAAAAGAAAACTCTCCAGATCCTAATGAAACTTCTACTAGACAAGGAGTTAGTATTATTTTCAAGTCAAGTCATTGAGTTGTCAATGTGGCAAATATCAGCGAGACCTGATAAAGCTTCTCTTTTGAACTAAAAATTTTATCTAAGGGATTTTATGACTTCATGTACACAAAGGTAGCAGAGAGAGAATCCAGGAAAGATGAGAAGATGGGAGACAATAGGTGGCCAATTCAGTTCCTGATGGGCCTAACAATATCCTAGAGTCAGAGCCTACAGTGGTGCATTTCTGTCTGCAAACTGGGGGCATTTCTGTCTATATCCTTCACAAGTTAGGATGACTTAAGGAGATGGCTCAACGAGGAAGGCACTTAGGACACATTCACAAGGACCTGAGTTTGAATTCCCAGAACCCACTTACAGCCAGGTACGGTAGTGCAGTTTGTAATCTCAGTGCTTCCAAGGCAAAATGAGAAGTGGAGACAGGAGAGTCCCTAGACACTCACGGGTCAGCTGGCAAACAGCAGGAGACCCTGTCTCAATAAGGTGGAAGGCAAGGCTGTCCTCTGCCCTCGGCATGTCACACACACACACACACACACACACACACACACACACACACACACAGAGTTCCAATCAACAGCTGTCCATACTGTGCACATTGGGTATACCATATAATCTCTCAGACTTAACCTGACCCCTCCAATACAGCGAATCACATTTTATTCAGGGCTGCAAGACAAGAAAGAATCCATTTGATATCTTCAACAAACCCAATTTCCCCGTTGGATAGTAGAGGACACCAGGATTTATTCAGAAGTGTTCTGCAAATGTATATCGATGCTCACTCACCCAAATGTGGTCTTCCTACCAACTCCTGGCCCCAGACATTTTCTTCAGCTGGGTTTCTCTGGCTTACATGTTCCCAAAAATCAGCTCTGTGTGCCTGTTAATTAGGCAGATCCTCAGGTTGCTGGTACATATACAGAAGGGAGGGGAATGGGGATTGTGTCTTTTAAATATGCCCTGTCCGGTGACTGTGTCCCTGGGGCCCAGTACCACCTGCTTGCTGACCTGTACTCCACATCAACCACTGGAGAGACTCATCTGACTCCAGTTACGGACCAGGTTTTCTTGTAGTCGGCTCCCAACCACGGAATTCATCCCCTGACTATGACCCCAGCACTGGATAAGCAAGGCAGGACCCCTTAAAGTAAAAGTGCAGTTCTGAAAAGAAATGGGAATAGGAGCCACGGTCCTGTTTTCAGCCTTTATCACAGGGCAGTAACTTCCAGTCAGCTCCTGAGCACACATGGAACGTCCCCCTGCAGCCGCGGTGCTGAGGGTGGCCCTCTTGTCTGGAGGCGAGCTCTTGGCAGAGCAGAGGGAAGAAACTGTGGGCTGTACTGGTTCAGGGATGTGCTGCCCAGCTGATCTCTCTAGTCAGTTTTAATTTTTATGATATAGTTTCTAAAGAGTTCCTGTTCTGTTGCCTGGAGCAGCCTCCAAGCAGGGGAAGAGGCAGAGACTGTGTCTCCTACTGCTGTGAGCTTTTCCTCTGAGGTTCCCCTCAGGCACCCTGCCCTTCATTCCCCATGTACTCCTGTGCAAAGAGCACACACAGCCCATCAGATCAGTCTCTGGGGCCCCAGCCCTGTGACACACACACACACACACACACACACACACACACACACACACAGGAACTTAACCCTTCTTGGGCACAGCCAGGGTTCAGTTTTCAAACACCACATGCTGGTTCTCACTGTGAAGGGGCTTCTAACCTGCTGGAGCTTTGTCTCCAACTTTTTCTTTCAGAAGTGGGGAGGAGAGGCCCAGGGCATTGGTGACTTTTCAAACTATGTCACTGATCAGAAGTAGAGTTAGGTTCACAAAGGTGTACCCTCCTCTCAGGGCTCAAACTTAGTTTGAGTCGCCTTCTACGACTCCTCCTAAGTGTGCACATCAGGCCCTGGCATATCTTCCCTGCCCTCTGGTCCTGATCTGATGAAAACAGGAAGGTGTCCCAGGAGCAGATTTCACGGCCATCAGCAAAACTCAGCTGCTGGCATTGGCGTTCAGAAGGCAAGGCTTTGGCTCTCGGATTCAGGCCAGCCCGGGTGGTGGCTGCATCACAGCTGTGAGCCTACAAGCTGTTCTCAGTGAAGGGGTGGGTGGCGGACCTAAGACCCTCTCCTGCTCAGTTAGCCAGCCCGATGGCATGATTCCACTGCCTAACGCCATTCTGTAGGACCCCACACCCCCTTTCCCTTGTGCCCCGCTTCGGTCCCCCCCACAGAAGATAAGGTAATCCTACCACTGCTTACTTTTCCTATCTAGAAATCCTAAATTCTTATCATGTTGTTCAGCTTTCCTTCACTGCATCAGAAGACCCGAGAAAAACAGCGTAAAGAGGAGGCTTGTTTAGGCTCACCCCTTTGAGATTTCAGTCCACGGTCCCGTGGCCCTACTGTCTCTGACTCTGAACACTGGTAAGAAGCATGTGAGAGAGCATAGTTGCTTACCTCATACCTCCTGACAACCACAAAGCAGGGAGAGATGGGTCTGAACCAAGTACACCCTTCAAGTCACGCCCGCAGGGACCCACTTCCTCCAACCAGGCCTCACCGTTCAACAGCCCACTGAGCCACAAACTCAACAATGGATTTACCCATCAGTGAGGCAAGAGCCCTAACGATCTAGTCACCTGTCATCGACCTATCTCTGAGCACTGCTGTCCGAGGGAGCAAGCATTCCACACAGATCCAAACTGGAACCCTCACTGAATGCGAACTTAGACTGGCCATGGGCTAAGAAGAGAATGCCAGCTTTGGCACACAAATCCAGGAAAGTGGTTTTAACTGATACTTCTTCCCTCCACAGGACCCTCCCCCAGGGTATTTGAGATGATGGTTTGTAGAGCTTTGGGTGATTAACAGAGGCCAGGCAACAAGCCTCGGGAAAGCTGTTAGAACAGGCTGTTGACATTCACAGTTGAAAAGATCTGATGTCTCAAAATCTAGTTTACTGTCTCTTGACCACCAATCATTTTTCTAAGGTGATGGTGATCTGCAGCACTGTGAACTGCTGGCCTCATCCCTGTAAGGTGATGGTGATCTGCAGCACTGTGACTGCTGGCCTCATCCCTGTAAGGTGATGGTGATCTGCAGCACTGTGAACTGCTGGCCTCATCCCTGTAAGGTGATGGTGATCTGTGAGCTCACTGTGAGACTGCGCTGGCCTCATCCCTGTAAGGTGATGGTGATCTGTGAACTGCTGGCCTCATCCCTGTAAGGTGATGGTGATCTGTGAACTGCTGGCCTCATCCCTGTAAGGTGATGGTGATCTGTGACTGCTGGCCTCATCCCTGTAAGGTGATGGTGATCTGCAGCACTGTGACTGCTGGCCTCATCCCTGTAAGGTGATGGTGATCTGCAGCACTGTGACTGCTGGCCTCATCCCTGTAAGGTGATGGTGATCTGCAGCACTGTGACTGCTGGCCTCATCCCTGTAAGGTGATGGTGATCTGTGACTGCTGGCCTCATCCCTGTAAGGTGATGGTGATCTGTGAACTGCTGGCCTCATCCTTGTAAGGTGATGGTGATCTGCAGCACTATCCTTGAAGCAACCCAAACCATCACTCTAGCTCACACGTAGTTAGAAACAAGCACACAAGACTGCCTCACTATCAAAAAACAGCACCATAGGCCACAAGATTGCCTACTGAAAGAATCTTTTCCTTTCCTGTGTTTTTCAGGCCCAGTGCTGACAACTCCTGGAGAAAAGAAGGGAGCAGGGACCAAAATCACAGAGTTCTACACCGAGCTGTGGTTCATTGTGGTAATGGCAGTGCTGGGCCTGATCTTGCTGGCCATTTCTCTGTCCTTTATTCTACAAAGAAAAATCCACAGGCAGCCATGTATCAGGGAGAGACCTCCCTTAGTGCCTCTTCAGAAACGAATGACCCCACTGAGTGTCTACCCTCCAGGGGAAACCCATGTGGTATGTATGGAAAGAAAGCCTTTTCCTGGTGTGACCTGCTTTTCATCCTTATGAATTCACTTATCATTTTAATGCTTTTGGTGACTTATTCATGCATAAAATCATGCCTGCAAACATAGATCAATTAACCTCTCATCCTTTCTGATTCAGATATCCTTTAAACCTTTCTTTTGCTTCATTGCTCTTGCAAAGACTTCCTGTCGGTACTGTTAACAGTGGTGAGGATGGGCATCATTGTCTTCTTTCAAAAGAAAGCAAGCAAGCTTTTGCCTTTTGCCCAAGTATAGTATGTGATAGCTTTTATATATAAATGTTCTTTAGTCCATGGAAGTATGATTATATGTGCAATTATTTAGTAATTTTACCATGAATTTTATCAAACGCCTTTTCTGCAAAATGAACTGTATGGTT
Source organism: Peromyscus leucopus (assembly GCF_004664715.2). Taxonomy (NCBI): domain Eukaryota; kingdom Metazoa; phylum Chordata; class Mammalia; order Rodentia; family Cricetidae; genus Peromyscus; species Peromyscus leucopus. Next base: position 9,554,789 of record NC_051076.1, on the reverse strand, counting down.
TCTCTTCTTCCTTCTGATGATATAGTATCGCATTTCTTGATTTGTACATGTTGAACCATCCTTGCATGCCTGGGACCAATTCCACCTAATCATGGTATATGTTCTTTTTGATGTGAAAAGGGAAATGCTATTTCAAGAGGCAATTTCTAATGACTTCTAAAGGAGTTAAAAACCAGTGTCTTATGCATGTTCTCATTTGCATGCAGGCTGGAATATCGGTTCAGGTCTTACTAGTATATAAGCATCAACTTGAACTTTGATCACTAATATGTAATGAGAATGCTTGCTTCTGTGTCCATTGTGGGGTATGAGTCCACAGCTATTTCTGTGTGCGGTAGCACTATATGCTCTATTGTATTGGTTTTTGTTTGTCTGGCTTGAGTATCAGGGTAATGTTAGCCTCATAAAGAATTTGGAAGAGTTCTGGTCATTTGGGATTTTTGGAATAGTTTAAAAGGCATGAGAAGTAGTTATCCTTTAAATACTCTCAGCAAAGCCATCAAAACTGAGACATTTTAGAGGAAAGGTTGAATTTTTTTCAAAGATTTTAACTGTATGTTTATGTGTTTATATGTAAGTATGTGCATGTGAGTTCAGGCGCCTGCAGAGGCCAGGTCTCAGATTCCCCTGGAGTTGGAGTTACAGGCAGAAGTGCTGGGAACAAAACTTGGTACTCTGCAAGAGCCATGACACTCCTCACAGATGACTCATCTTTCCAGCCCTAAGATGAAAGAGTCTTACTCTTTCAACATCATTTGCTGATTATTGGTCTGTTTGGATTTTCTGTTCACTTTGATTCACTTTGGGGCACATTAGATAGGCTCAAACATCTACTCATTTCTAGTTTTTCTAGCTTCTGGTAGGCGTTCATACTAGTTTTTATGACTTTGAATTTCTGTGGGACCTCTTGGCCATTAGGAACATGTCATTCAATTTACATGTATTTATTTGTTCACTTTCCATTGTCTCTGTTGTTCTTAGATTATAGTTTTAATCTGTCATAGTCTGAGTAGAACTGCAGTTGTTGAGTCTTGATTTGTGGCTTAACTGCTCTGTCCTCAAGATTCTGATGGGAATCTGTGTGCTGCTGCTGGATAAAATGTTCAGTAACTGTTAGGAATGTGTTTCCTTTGAAGTATGGTTCTACACTGCTGTCTCTTTGATGATTTTGTGTTTGCATGGCATGCCCCGTGAGGAAATTTGGGTGTTGAAATGCCCAGCTCCTATGGAATTAATCTTTTACTTTAGAGCTAAATTTACTTTGTATCAGGAAGCCCCGTGTTGGGCACTGTCTTAGTGTTTCTTCACAGCAATAAAAAAAGTAACTATGACCAAGGCAACTTGGAAAAGAAAGGATTTAACTGGAGGCTTGCCTAACAGTTTCAGTGAACGAGTCCATGATTATCATGGCGGGGAGCACAGCAGCTGGCAGGCATGGCACTGGGAGCAAAGGAGAGCTTACATGTTGAGACAACCAAGGCCACACCTCCTAATCCTTCCCAAACAGTTCAGATCAGGACATTTACATCTCTTTACAATTCTCCCCCCCGCCCCCCCCCCACACCTGGACAGGGTTTCTCTGTGTAGCTTTGTGCCTTTCCTGGAACTCGCTTTGGAGAACAGGCTGGCCTCAAACTCACAGAGATCCGCCTGCCTCTGCCTCCTGAGAGCTGGGATTAAAGCGTGTGCCACCACCACCCAGCTCTTTACAATTCTTATGTCATCTTCTTGAACAAATCATTTTCTCACTATGGTTGTCTCTTTGTAAAGGTTTTAATATCTATTTTATCTGAAATAAATGCAGCTATTCTTGCAATACCTTTTTTCTTTAATACCAGAGACTGAACCTAAAACCTTACACATACCAGAAAAACACTCTGCCACTGAGCTATATCTATCCTCCTCTATCCCCACCCCCACTTTTTTTTTTTTTTTTTTTTTTTTTTGGTTTTAAGATAAGATTTTCCTTAGTTGCCCAGGCTGGACTTGAATTTGTCATCTTCTTGCCTCAGCCTCCTAATTAGCATGGATGACAGACCTGAACTAAGAAACTCAGAACATTTTTGGTTGCTATTTGTGATGTATCTTTTTAGTATATTTTTAGTATACTTGGTATATTTTTATAGTGAAAAAATGAAGCGAGTTTCTTGTAGGCAGTATATAGTTGGGTCTTAGGATTTTTGTTGTTTGTTCTCTTGGTTTTTGTTGTTGTTTTTGTAACCAGGTATGCCAAAATGGCTTGCAACTCATAATCCTCCTGCCTCTGACTCCATGTACTTACATTATATATGTGTATCACTATATCTGGCTTTCAATCAATTCTTAATTCTGCCAATCTATATTTCTTGATTGGTCAATTTTATCCACTTATGGGGAATGATGTTATTACTACTTCCTGTCATTTTGCTTTCCTTGTATTTGTTTGGCAGCATCTAATTTTAAATTTTTAGGGTGCTGTTCCAATGAGTCTTATACATTGTTTTCATAACAGCAGTTACCATTTACCTTCATTTCTAGGTAGAATGTCCCTGTGTTTCCTAGTGTTGGCAAAGAATTCCCTAAGTTCCTTCTTATCTGGGAAAGACTTTAGTATTATTTTAAGCATGTTTCCTCTTCTGTATTTTTAATATGTAATACTATTCTCTTATAGCTATAAGCTGTGAAAATTCTGCTGCAAATCTGAGTAGCCCCTTAATGTTTTGAGAATTCTTGGTTATATACACAATATTTACTAAAACATACCATGATTAAGGTCTATTCTGGATGAAGCTAGTTTGGGATCTTTTAGCTTCATAAATCTGGATATCCATATCTCTGAGGATTTTTTAAAATGTATTATTATGTTTATGTACCTATACAATTTATATTAATCATATACATTTACCATTATCTTCCTCTAATCCCCACCACCCCAAATCTTCCAAACTCCATGCTTTCCTTTTTAAATGGCTATTAATACCAACTCCCCAGTACAACTAATGCTGCCCACATGTGCACGGGTATACGGGCCCATCCACTGGGGTATGGACCTACCCAAAGAAAAGTACGTTTTCCTCCCTCAGCAGCCATCACCTGCCAGCAGCTCTTCTGACAGTGGTGATGCATGCTGGAATCTTGACTGGCAACAGCTGTGTCCTACCCAGAAGTCAGCATTTCACAGATCTCCTCCCCACCCACCAACTCTTGGAACACTTTCAGTCATTTTGTGAAATAGTTTTTTCAGTACCTTTTCCCCTTCCTTCACTTTCTATAATTCTCAAGATGCAAATATGTCACTGTGGGCCTTGTAAGTTCCATCATTCTTGGTCCATTTTCATCTTAATGTCCCAGTGTCAGTAAGCTGTCTCCAAGTTCTGAATTCTTTCTTTAGCTTGTCCTATGCTATTGTGCAAAGTTTCCCTTATAACTTTTCATTTCATTCATGAAAGATTCCCGATTGGTTCTTTTCATGATTTCTATCTTTTAGGGAATTCCTCATTTACCTTCTACATTGTCCAATCATTTCTTTGTAGTATTTGTCTGTACTTAAGTCTCAATTTCTTTAGGATCGTGTTTATTGTTTTAGGCACTTTGTAAATTTCCTTCAAATTTAGATGTGTTCTTGGAGAATTCTTATGAAGAACTGGCCACATATCCTCTCGTGTTTATGTCCTTAGATGTATGCCTACTGTAACATTTTTCTTCCATTTTTATAGGAAAAGGGTTTTGTTGTTTATATGAGATATCGGATGACAGTTTGATACATTTGGTTATAAGGGAGCTTAAAACAGTCTCTAGTGCTTAGACTGCAGTAGTTCATGGTGGCACTTGTTTGAGTGAGACACAGTCTTACAAGGGTATGTGTCTTTAGGCCCAACAGAGGCAGCTCCAAAAACACTGGGATTGGTGAGCAGCTGCCAGTCTAGGTGGCATGGGTACAGGGAGGACCAAGTTCCTTGGGTCAAGCACAGGTGATGCCAAGGATTGTGACCTGGCCGTGACAGTTCTTGAGCCACAGGATGTAGGATGGGGCCCTTTGCAGGTACCACAGATGTCCAAAGATGGTGTTAGCATCTATAGGCCGAGCAATGATGGACTTCCCTGAGTCCTGTAGGCAATGACAGTGGCAGAAGACAGGAACAAGCACACATGGCACCAGCAAGTATGGACCCAAGTCCACAGGCTGTGAGGTTCGTTCCCTCAATCATCTAGTACATATAGCATTTTCATTAAGGCATGTGCTCTGCCATATCCACTCCTTGGGAGGATATGCAGGAAACTTCCATTTGGTTTCACAAGTCAATATGGGCAGTTCTGAGGCTTGGGGATCTGGCCTCTAATACTCCTAAAGCTTCAGAGACTGGAAGGGGATGTCCCTCCAGGGAGAGCTATTGTAGGGATGACACTTACCATTCAGGATGTAATGTATGCAGACTCTTTCCCTGGTCTCCAGGGTGTTCTTGTCTACCCAGAGCTACAAGTTGCTGGCTAGGAGGAGAACTTCTATAGATCCTCTTATGAAGTGCAGGTACTGACAGGTTAGAGCCACTGGTTACTATGTTCCTGAAGCCATAAGGCTTAGCACCCAAAGGTACAGGTGAAATTGGCATGTCCCTAATATTCCAACTTTTCTGACTGAGAAGGGAACTCCCCTAGCTCACATGCAGTGGAAGATAGGTGTTGTGTTCCTGGAGCTGCCTACTGGGTTTTCCTGGGACTTTTATCAGCTCTAGCTATGTAGGCATGGATGAGACCAGGGATTTTCAGCAGTGGGTACAGTCCAACAGTGTTGTAGAAAGATCCTCCCCAATTCATGAGCTCCTGGCCACAGCAGCTACTAGATTTTACACTGCAGGATCCTTTAAAGCAATCCTCTGCCCAGGAAGGTAGAGGTACATACTGGCCCAAGGCTTTGGGTGGGACCTGTTATTCAACAGCCAAGATGTCATCAAAAGGGGCTGTTATGGTTGCTTGATTTCTTTATTTTATTTTATTTTTTTTTAATTTTTTATTTATTTATTTATTTATTTATTTATTTATTTACTTATTTATTTTTGGTTTTTCGAGACAGGGTGTCTCCGTGTAGCTTTGCGCCTTTCCTGGAACTTGCTTTGGAAACCAGGCTGGCCTCGAACTCACAGAGATCCACCTGGCTCTGCCTCCCGAGTGCTGGATTAAAGGCATGTGCCACCACCGCCCGGCTTGGTTGCTTGATTTCTGGGGGCAGTTCAGAGTGAGCACATTCCTTGATTCACAGGAATCACTTCTCTTTTTTAATTTGTGCTGAGACTGAACCCTAGGCCTTGTACATGCTAGTGAAATGTTCTGTTACTGAGCCACAGCCCTGGCTGGGGAGCTGTTTTAACATCCATCAGCTTCCCAAACTAGATTTTTTGCATCTAAATACTGTGGATGTCTCACTCCTATTTGCTGCTATGGTCCACATTACTGCACCTGCTTACATGATGCCAGCAGCATTTGGTTCCATCCTGGCCAGGGCCCTGGTGACAAGGTCACACATTGCTTTTCTAGCCTCTAGGTCACCTTCCACTGGTTGCTCTTGCTCTTTGGGGTTTCCACCACTTCTGATTTCTAGAATTCATTCTCTCTTCTCAAAACAGCTACCCACTAGTGGCTCAAACTCTTTTTTTGTGGTAGAGTTATTTATTTATTTAATTTATTTATTTATCTATTTTTGGTTTTTTGAGACAGGGTTTTTCTGTGTAGTTTTGGTGCCTGTCCTGGATCTCGATTTCATGCTGTAGACCAGGCTGGCCTCGAACTCACAGATATCTACCTGGCTCTGCCTCCTAAGTACTGGGATTAAAGGTGTGTGCCACTACTGCCCAGTGAAGGGTACTTCTTGGCCATCTTGGTTCTGAACCCCTGAAACAGTGTTAAAGACTGATGCACCCATTTGCTTTTTCCTTTCAGTTTGACTCTGTGGCTGACATATCTGATGTGTCCAGCAGTGTTACCCTAAAAAGTTACACCATGCACTTTGAGGTACCTCTGTGTGTTGCATGGATACCATCTGCTCTTTGGGCATGCTGTGTGGACTGTCCAGTGAGAAGCAGAAATGTTTCACTGATGGGACCATGAAATCAGAAACTCTGCATGCTTCAGTCAGCTAGAATTTACCTTAAGATCACATCTTAGATTATAGTTATGGAGATATTTTGCCTTGCTGGTGATAATGACAGAGCTGATGATTTATGGAGTCTAGATTCCTACAAGAAGGTAAATATGAGAGGAGGAGGAAGGGCAGGATCACTTCCTACACCAATCCAGAACTCTGAAAATAAAATATATATTCCTCTTAGAGGGCAACCATGAACAATATGGTTCACTTTTGACAAGGGAGAAGTTCAAGAGGCAGGCTCCATGTCAGTGTGTAGTTAGAGAGCACCTTAATCTAGCCCACCTCCCTGGCTTCACTGCTTGGCAGGCCTGGCCCCAGTGGGAGCAACAGCCACCAAGGCAGGACATGAGTACCCTAGGGGTCAGAAGCACTGCCACTAACCACAGGCACATTTCTCATGGAAATGAGGGCACAGTATTCCAGGTGCTCATAGCTGCAGAGTTCAAGGTCTGTTGTAGGAGGCTCTAGAACATCATTCCTTTCAAGCATGATGTGTGAAAACCAGTCCCCAACCACGCTGTTACCCATCCATCTCCAACAGCAGCTTTCTTTTCAGGGATTAGCTGACACCAGAATCCCCCGGTCTGGGACGCCTTTGAGTATTCGGAGCAGCCGAAGTGTGTCTGTACTGAGGATCCCAAGTCAAAGCCAAATCAGCCAGACCTACTCCCAGGGCTCTCTCCACCGCAGTGTCAGCCAGCTCATGGACATTCCAGACAAGAAGGGCTTGGCAGATGACTCGCTCTGGGAAACTATTATGGGCCACAACAGTGGACTGGTGAGTTGATGGCCTCCTGTACACACGCTGCTGCCCTGAGCACCCATGTACTACCTGCCCAATTCTGTTGTAAACTACTGACTTAACCAAACAGCAGCAGCAACACTGTTAACGGGGTAGGAACTGCTGTTGTCCTGCTAGATGATAAGACACTCAGAAAATACAGAAACTGACTAACAGGCATAAAATGCAACACTTGGTTTACTTTAAGAAAACCAGAAGCCACGTTAACTACATTCCTGTTATTCATCCGAGACAAGGTTACATGGATCTCAGGATGACCTTGAACAAGTTCCTCCTTTCCTAAAATCTGCCATTACAGGCAGGTGCTTCCATGTTCTCCCTTTAAAAACAAACATGCAGCACTGGGGATTGAACCCAGGGCTCTTTGTGCGTGCTAGACATGCACTCTACCAACTGAGACACATCACTAGACCTCAGTCACCATTTATGAGCGCCATCTTTCATAAATTTAGTCCAATTGTAGGAATGACTGCTTTGAGGGATCACCTGTCATCTCGTATCAGCCTCAAGCTCCCTAGTGGCTGAGGGGATGAACATCGTAGGACTTTTACCAACAATCCCACTTTGTCATCCTAGACATCTACTGCAGTGCCTTTCCATTCAGCTAATCGGAGAAGAAACTGGCAGAGAGCTTAGCTCCCCTTCATGTCCACTGCCTCCAAAGTTCTCTGTACTCTCCCTTCACTGAAAAGTGGGTGGCTTCATTGAGTTCCTTTCTGACTAACGACAAAATGACAAAGTGATTTTTCCTGCCATCCCCCAAGTCCTTTGTGCTTATTCCGAAAGATTAAATACATAGTGAAGGTAAAAGTTTTCTTCCTGGGGCTGGCGTGGCAGCTCAGGTGACAGTGCTCAGCATGCATGAAGCCCTGGTCCAATCCCAAGGAACACAGTGGAGGATTAAAAGTTGAAGGTCATCTTTAACTACGTGGCAAGTTTGAGGCCACCTGGGATACATGAGACATTGCCTCACACACAAAGCAAAAAACCTTTTCAAAAACTCTGATCTTGTTATAACTCAATCACATAATTCCATTCCAGATCTAGGTTTTAAATGGAAGGGACAATTAAATTGAATATTTGCTAAATGAATTTTTTTCAAAACATAAATTTACTCCCTCTAACAATGAAGACATAGATGGAACATTACAAATAATCTGCACGCAGCCACCGTTGTTACAGGAGTGTAGGATCAGAGGTGGCTGGGACCTACCCAAGAGCATAAGTCATCTTTTTGCGGGATTGTGATCAGAGGCTTTGCCTGTAACGATGGCCATGTGAGTTTGGTGTTTGGTCCTAGTAAAGGGCCATGCGCAGGAGTCAGTGGAGTCCTGTGAGGGTGCCAACACCTGGCAAGTTACTGGTTCATTATGAAATCATAACATTAACCCTGTTGATAAATACAGTACACAGAGTAGAGAGCACCAGGGCACAATAGCTTGTGGCCTGGCTTTTACTCTTTTAAATCTTATAAACTACATATACACAGACTGCAAATTTCCCTACTCCACAGATAAACTGAGGCTCACAGAGGCTAAGATTGTACAGTGTGACACTCTGTGTATTGGACTAACTGGAATCTCATGTGATCCCTTCAGCGAAGGGAATTTAACAGAAGGTCTGTCTCAAACCACATCCTAGTGTTGGACATAGGCAGCTCAGCTTCTAATTCACTGAGCATGTTTTATGGTTGCTTGCTTTTCAGTATGTGGATGAAGAGGAACTAATGAACGCCATCAAGGGTTTCAGCTCAGTAACCAAGGAACACACCACCTTCACCGACACCCACCTGTAAAGAATGGACATTATAGCATGGAAACCTGGGGTGCATGCTCTGTATCCTGTTTCTCCTGGTTACCACATGTCACAAAAGCTGAAAAATACTTAAAGAAAACTTTTTTATTTTTCCAAATAGAGACTTAAGAAACATTTCTCTGGTTTTCTCAAATAAGGGATTGCATTGCCTTGCTGATTTTGTGGATGACAAAACATTTGGTTCTCTGGGTTCTGCCAGGGACACTGTTAGAGGAACAATCCTGGCCATGTCAAGACAGCACACGCTTGTTATCGGTAATGAGATGTCACTGGTTTAAAACCAAGCATGACTACTAGGAGGAGGGCGAGATCCACGAGCAACACCTGCACTAGCAGTCACAGCTCCACACTGCAGCGGAGAACCAGCTCTGCATGCACCCATGGGGAAGGTTCTAGAGCTGCTGCTGCGAGCTTCCCACAGCCCAACTACAGTCCAGCTGCACACAGCTCTCCTAGCTGTTCCTAAGGACTTAGCTCGTGCATGCAAACTGGGAATGTGACAACCAGACCACCATTGCTTGAACCCAGGTCTCATTTCAGAACTAAAACCTGCGAGATCGTCAATTAGTACTTTTCATAAAATATGAATCTGCCGCTCCCAGAAAAAAACTCCTTTAGTTTTAAAAGTTTTAGGACACTTTTCTGAGTTTATGTGGCCATATCTTGTGGCCCTTTGCGAGGGACTAACTGCTTATTTTGCTTAAAAGCCACTATTTACGCCTATGACCCAACAGTCCAGGGCTGGACTTCTGGGACGCTGAACTGTCATCCAAACACTGTGGCGCACATGCCACCCTTAAGTGTCAAAGCAAAGAGCAGAATTTAACACTTGCACCCCTTGTCACGACTGAAGTGGCGGGGCATCCACAGTGGCTGTACACGTCATAACACGCATTTCCCGTCTTGCCAAAAGTTTCCTACCTTTTGAAACAGAACTGGCCAGTCCACTAGGCTTTATCTCACCTAAGTATTAGGTTATAGCAAAGGGGGCCTGCCTCTCATGGCTGCAGGTAGGCTCTACAGAATTGAACCAGGATCATGAGGTCCTTCATCTGGGCAGCATTTTTCCAATCAGGAACAAATCATTAGTGAGAAATATTGTCTGAACACCACCTCCTGAGGACTAAGCCTAATGTCTAGGGAGGATGATCCCTTGGAGTGTGATACTTTCCTGCTGTGTGCTTAGCACCCTGCAGGCAGCCAACATTAATCATTTCTTTTTAACTGTCAGGGCTGGATGAGGCTCTGGTCCTCGGGTCACTGGGGCTGGCCAATTGTCCCATCTATGTGAGGGTAGAAACCTTGTTTGACCATGTCTTCACTCACAAATGTGGAGGAAATTTCCCTGTTGACATGCCTCTCTGTAGACTCAATTCGAGCTCTAACCAGTCTACAGTCACTGGAAAGCATCTCCATAGTCTCCCTGAACAAGACAACAGGTGATTATACCTCAGAGGTCCCTGGGACAAAGCTGACCTTGAGAGGGAAATGGGAAATAGCCTTCCTTTTAATCCCTCTGACCACATTAGTCTCCCAAGTATGGTTCCCCAACACTTAAAAGTTCCAGACTGCCTTCACTGGCCTTCTATCCACTGGGTAGTATTTAGATAAAGCTTGGGGGCAGGGGGGGGACCAAACACTGAAACTTTGTTCAGATGTGATTCTGTTCTTTAAGCCAGTCCTTGGAATTGCTACAGATATAATAACTCCATTGATTTAAGCAGAAGTTTGATATCAATGTATTAAACTCTGACCTGTTACATACCATATATAACTTGCCCAGACCGTGGTAACTTGTGTATGCTTTCTAGCTTTCTTATGAGACTTAATGACATGAACAAACCTTCCTGTGACAATCTTTACAAGTTGGCTTGGTGGATGCCACGGCAGCTGTTTGGCTTCAAAGATAGTGTTGTGTAACAGCGCCTTAATAAAAGAAGGTTGAATCCAAACTACATCTGCAGTAACTTAATACCACCTGTGTACATGCCGCTACCCTGAGGGCCGGTGACTTCCCAGGTAAACCTTACAGAAAACACCAGTCTTCATACAGCAGAGTGATCTACCACAACAGTGAGTAGCAGATAAAGCAAACTGCGGTTCTGGACTTACTACATAGGTGGTTTCTGTTTTCTACATTAGTTGCTTTATTTTCATCATAAGATCAGTGTGTCATGATGCCTTTACTCTTTGATTCTGTGGCAGGGAGAAACAGCCAGAGGGCCAGCTGATTCAGGAAATGCCAAGATCTGTTATCTCCAGAGCTAGCCTCTTAGGGAACTCATCAAACAGCACAGGAGAATTTAATGCACACACAAGGCATTTATTTTCTCTTCTCTAAAACTGAACAGAGTGGCTTACAATAAATAGACTTGCTGTTGAGTCCATTGACAACTGGCTGGACCCAAAATGCCTTGTCCTTATAACCAGTTGAGACTGGTTCAGACGAGTCTTATCACCTACTGGGTCATGCAATGGGTACAGGGACGGAGGGACACAGAAAAGTTTTCTTTCCTTTTGGAGCCTTTAAACTTTATAAAACCCTGGGTGGGCACTGGAGCACTGCTTGGAAGCCTGTACCCACAACCAATTTCTGGGTGTTTGCAAACGGAGACAGACAACCTGAAAAACTCAATAACCTGTTTTTCTTTTGGTTCTTCTCATGAGTAGGCTCCATGAACAAAGGTGGGTGTGAATTCTCCCATCATCTCATGCAAGGGAAACATCCCAGAATGAATTGGGGCTATACCTGGCAAAAGGAAATCAGGTTTTGTTTTGAGTGTCTTAGAGTCTTATCATGTCCAGTGCTACAGGAAGCAGCTGAGTGGACGATGGGAGAATCTGGAACCCATCTGTCCCACCTGCACTGAGACAGAGGGGAGTCTTACGTCAGGGTCGGCCTTTCTCTGCCACCCTGTTCGTCCTGAGCAGAGGCCAGACTGAGCAGTGAGATCTCCACGCCTACCTGTGCCTCAGTCCCCTACAACTCCCAGCTCCTCTCTCGTCTGTGTCAGGGTCATCTTGTCCCCTTGTTTGTCCCTGCATAAACTTGGGCCCAGGTGCTCACAGTTCCATTTGCTTCCAAGATGCCACCATCCCTCAGAACACTTGGCTTACCTTAAGAACCATTTTCTATGCCTCAAAGTGACATTAAGCCACGGGAGCTCAGTGCACACCAAGTGATACGTGCTGCTCTGCTCTGGCCTCACAGGATCTGAAGGCCAAGGTTAAGACACTTCCAGTGACCAGTAGTTCACCCAAGTGCACAGACCTGGAGGAGAAGGAGATGCAGAAGAGAGGCAAAGAGGCTCCAGCCACCGGATGCAGAGCAGAAAGAGCAGTTATGAAGACCAACGAAGCCTTCCCCTCCAGCCTCCCAACTGAGTAGGATGACCTTTGTTACCAGCAGCAGCTTGTCTGGCACCTGGCCATGCACTAATGCAAATTCACATGAGCCAGCAAGGCTCTTAAGCCTCCAGGAACCAGGAAGTACATAAAGCTCTGCTGCTGAGATAGGGTCCTCTGTTTCCTCCACGGGCTGACTAGAGCAACGCTGGGAGGAAAGCTGGCCCAGGGCCTGCTACAAGTGTGTGCAATCTTGCTACTGCCACGCCCCACCCTCAGCTCCACAGCCAGTGCTCTTCCAGTGGGGGGTGGGGGACCTCCACAGTCCACTGTCTTTTAATGCCAACAGAGCTTTGCACACAGTAAGGACAGGAAGGGGAGGGGGAGGCCGGTCTGGAAAAGGTATGTGTATGTAGGGAGCATGGGTAAGGTCAGCCAGGCCAGGCAGCTATGGGAGACCCTGTTCCTCAGCCTCTCCGCACAGTATACGTCTTATGAGTTCCAACGACAACAAAGACAAGCTTGCACGGTAGCCACGGTTTTCTGCACCAACAGCTAAAGCCCCTCTGGGGTGCCAGCATGTAAAGAAGCTTTCTTACCCAGACAGGACTTTGCCCCCTCCCTCCCTCCCTCCTAGAAGTGTCAATGGGAATTTTGGGCCCACTCCACCTCAAATCAAAGCAAGCTCTGTCGGAAAACAAGACTAAGAACTAGAATGGCTCCAGAAACAGAAAGGTGAACAAGTTTCTGCTTGTCCAGCCAGCCCAGGCCCCCGGTGCCTGCATTCAGCTTAAAATCTGATGATCCGAGTGACATTCTCCATGCATACCCAGTGAGGAATTAGCCTTCTCCCATTATTCCTCACCAGGAATATGATCAATGGTTATCAATATCATTATTATTGGGGCTCATCGTTTGTGCTTCCTGGCTAAGGAGCGGCAGCAGAACTCCCCACTCAGTCACAAGATAACAGCACACCACTCCACCGACCCACTGTTCCCCTTCTCTGGGTGGGCTGGGAGCTGACTGGGTGCAGAGGCCCACTGCAGGGGAGGGACCTCCCACCAAGTCCTTCTCCTGATTTTCAGTCAGGCGTACTTGCATAGATGTCACCTCAGATCCGCATGAGCCCCCCAGGAAATGGAACGGGGTGCTGGTTCTTGTCTAGGGGATCACTGAGCACTTTCCCAGGGCTAGACAAAGAAGTCAACATCCTTGAAAGGCAGAAGACCCAGCTGCCAAGGAAGCAAATCGAACAGCTTCATCCCTTCGGACTGAGAGGGACCCGAAGTCTGCGAGTCTGCTGATGGGAATCTAGGTTGTGTTTTACAGGGCCTGGGGTCCTCCCTGTCCCCGTCTGTCCTGTCTAGACAACCTGCCCACTCCTTCCTGCCATTTCTCTCCCACTGCCTTCATCTCAGGAACTCTTCTGCCTTCCTGTCCCTTCAACTCCCCTCAACGTGAACTACACACACGGAGAACCCAAGCACTGACAAGTCTGTTAGAGCATGCTGTGCTGCTCTGGCCATCACGCTGGCATCCACATAACACACTACCGCTGGTGAAGAAAGCAAAGGACAGGTACAACAATGCAGTCGGAATGCACATAGTGACAGTCTGAATAGATATTTAAATGTGAATGAGGTTTAATATACTTGAGAAAGAATATTCTAGCAAGCCTGAGATACACATAAAAAATGACAGAGGCATACCTATTAAGAAACAGAATGTGATGAGCATGTTCTGATCCAACGTACACTACAATCAACTGTGATTCCCTTCCCAAAATGAGTTCACTACAACACTCAGATCCAGCAAGGTTGGAACAGGGCTAGGACAACTACATTTAACACCAGGCCAGGCAATCCTAATGGGAAAGCCAAGAAGGAAACTGTAGGCTTTTCAAACAAAAGACCTCAGTCCCAAAGCTGGCTCAGCCACTGGCTACTATTTCCCTCTGTGGTCTGCGCCATCTGTGAGATAAGAACAATACTTACCCCTCAGCAGAACAAAAGGCTTGCACTATTTTCCCCATGAAACTGTTTTCCCTTCTGCAACAGAGTATGCTGCTAGGTTTCATTATTGTCCTTTGAGTCACAACCTTGACAAGGTAGGCACAGCGATCTAGACAACTGGAATCCAGCTCTTCTGTAGATGGGAGACCCAAGGCTAGACCTGCAGAACGCTGCTACAGCCATGCTTTAACAAGTTAACTCTTCCATGTTGAGACAGAGGCTCATGATGTAGCCCAGGCTGGCCTCCAATTGCCAGGTTGAGATTAAGGTTCACACGATCTTTCTATGAAATTTTAGTGCCAACCAACTTTCCCTCTCTTCTTTAGTGATCTTCTTACACGGTAAGTACGTTTCTCTTTTTTTTTTTTAACAAACACACGTGGGTACAGCTTAAACAGGATACTACTGTTCCTTAAATAACTGAAGACACACTGCCTTAACCTTTCTCATTTGATTTAATTGACAAATAAATACAAGGGAATTTTTGTGAAACCACTGACAATAGAGTTAATTTTAAAGAATTTTTTCCAACTTCATTATACTTCTGGAAATGGGAGTTATACATTATTCACTCATGGGTTTAAATTTACATTTTCTCCATTTACAGAAATGTGTTTCATTCCGATTAAATGAAAAACAGGTACAAAAGTTTTTCTTTTGCCCTCAGAATTCAAAATAAAGTCAAAACAACAGTTTTACATTGGAAGCATTTTACTCCAAATCCAGAACTCCAATCCTGTGAGACACTGAAAAAACACAGTGGCTCCTAAAGCAGGCAGACCAGCAAACACAGGGCTGCCCTCTGGACACCGGCTTCCCCTGTCGTTATTATTTCACCTATTCAGACAGACAGTTGTTCCCACTGGAGAGACCTCAGGTATCAAACACTGGGGCTGCATGCTGCAGTATCTCCCAACAACAAGAATCAGAAAATGACCACAATGAAGTAAAACAACCCTAAAGACGTAGTGCACCGTGGGACCTGGGGTCCAATAATAGTGTTTTGACTTACATGAGACTTTTTTACAACATAGCACCTCATCAAGTATCTAGTAAACACTTTGCAATCACAAGGGTTGGGAGCCACATTCCAAGGAGATTCTGTGATTAACGTTAAGGTACCACTGCAAGACAAGCCTTGGGCAACTGGATTAGGAATGGGTCACTGCCTCACCTGCTCTAAGGGCACTACCATGGTGCTGGGACAGAAGTCCGCAGAGAGGGCAGCCAGGCCATGACTTCTGCTTACAAACTGCTCTGACACGTGCCTGCAGGCCTGGGGCTACTTCCAAGCTGTCCAGGAACACATCACTACACCACGAATATGCTCTGTTCCTGCCTCAGAAGAGTCAGCCCAGAAAACACTAAACAGGTCAAACTGTATCCTACAGAGTTTTGATGTAAAAGCCAATGTACGGAAAGCCAGGGGGTTTTGTTTTCCTGTAAATTTATCAAAACTATCATGCACTTTGGTGAGTTCACAAGCTGTACTCCTGGCCCGAGGAATCACTCTTTTTGTGCCGAGGTGATGGAGTGGTCTTTGTTGGAGATGGGGATGCCGTACCAGGAGAGTCGGTCCCTCCATCAGAGGTACTTGGTGAGGATGCCAGGTGGGGAACCTTCTTTCTACTAAGGAATCCTCCTGCTTCAAACCCTTTCCTCCGTAACTCCACTTTATGCTCGCTGTCGTCCTCTGATGACCTCTTCTTGGCCTCTGACCGCCCCTCAGCTGCTCTCTGCACTTCGCAGCCGCCATCTAACTCTTTCGCACACCTCAGCTCTGTCCCAGGGGACTTCCTCTCAGACGCACCGCATTCCCCTGCTGCCCCTTCCGCTTCCGCCTGCGGTGGACCCACGGGACCATTCTCTGGGACAGACCTCTCTGAGTTTCTGTTGAGATTGAGAGTCTGGAAGTCCCTGTAGCTGTGGAAACTCTCGGTCCTCCTCGCTCTGGCTAACAGAGGGCTCTCCCGGTAAGGCCGCGTTGCCCCGTAAGTGGCTGCTTCATGGATGGTTTCATGGTGCTGGAGCTGAAGGCTGAAAGACAGATTTTAAAACTGTCAGTTATGATTTTACTTCAAGGTCTCAGGAGCCTATCTTAGCAGTCAAACTGCCAACTAAAACATCATAAAAACATATAAGGCGAATTACTATCCACACCTCTCTAGAAGAATGTATTTGTCTAGTAGACCATATTACATATAATTACCAACATAATACCATACATGCATTCACAATCAAGCAAAAATTTTGAATAGCAGGGAAGAAGGAAAATAGGCTCTAAAATTGCTCCAATAAGCAATCAATGTAACTCAATATTTGGCCCTTAGATTCTCAGAATTTGAAATGTTTTTGTCAATATGGTGGAAAAGGCAAAGTATTTCATTATACTAAGTTCACAATGCCTTACTACGAAATTAGCAACATAACTTAACCACTTTTGATTAGCACTGAACCTGAGTAATGAGAACAAAAACTCCACAAAGTATCCAATTGATACGTGATTTTCCTAATTCAGGGGAAGTGTGACAGTGGTTTTTGGTTGTCAAGTTGACTAGATCTGGAATGAACTATAATCCAGAAATGGAAGGCACACTTGTGATCCAGATCTAGGGGCTGGAAGACTCAGGCTTTTGATCTGGATCTTGAGCTGGAAGGCACGCCTTTAATCTGGACACACCTTCTGCTGGAAGCCTATGGAAGGAGAATGGGAGGAGGAAGGGTTCATTCTCCGCCTGCTTGCCCTGGCCTTGCCAGCACATCCATTCCTTCACTGGCAACGGAGCCAACTCCTCTGGGATTCCAGCAAGTACAGAAGACAGGCTGAGACACCCAGGCTTGTGGGACTGAGCAACGACTATATTCCTGGACTTTCCATTCACAGCTAGCCATTGTTGGACTGCAGCCTGTAAGTCATTCCAATAAATTCCCTTATATTTATTGGAATATAAGGGAACTGAGAGAGAGAGAGATTCGTTCTCTAAGTTCTGTGACTCTAGAGAACGCTAATACAGTGAGTTACTGATCACATAACTGGCATTCCAACTGCCAGTCATTTCCCGAAGTGGTTGGAATGATAAATGTCCCCCATAATCTCAGGCATCTGACCACTTGGTCCCCAGTTGGTGATGCTGTCTGTCTTGCTAGGGACGTGTGTCACCGGGGCCAGCTTTGGGAGTTAAAGCTTTGCACCACTTTTAGTTCATTCTCTCAGCCTTGTGCCTGTGGTTCAGGATGTGAGCCCTCAGCCTCTGCTCCGTGCCTGCTGCCTGCCGCCATGCTTCCCACCATGACAGATGCTTAACCCTCTGGAATCTTAAGCTCAAATAAACTTCTTCTATAAGTTATTTTGGTTATGGTGTTTTAGCACAGGAACAGAAAAGTAACTAATAAATTTCCAAAGAAAGCTAAAAAGCAAAAGTGAATAAGGGTCAGGCTCAGTTGTAAACAGCATGTTTGACATGTATGAAATCCAGGGGTCAATCACACCAAATACACGGAAGATCACAATATTTTTCGCCTTGCACATTATACATGTATGAAACTGTCAAAGAACAAACTCAATAAAAGTTTAAAATGTTTTCCTATGAAAAGCATGTGCTATGCATACAAATAAAAATTTATTAATATTTGAACAATTCAAGAGCAACTAATCTGACTTCAAACTGCACTCTGAAAACCCTAGCTTTTCCAACCGCATGCTTACAGCACCGAGTCCCTGAGGATGCACCATCCACTCTGGCCCACCTGGAGCTGGACTCCCGAAGGCGGCTGTGCTGAAGCACAGACGTGGCAGGACTGATGTTGGGGGTAGCGCAGCGGGACGTGCTCAGGTCACACTGGTCTAGCAGCTTGAGCAGCTCTTCCTCAGTGGGGCCACCTGCATCTTAGGAGAGAAGCACTTGTTCACATCCGAGGTCAAAGGTCAGCTTGTGACAAATATCCTCCTGTGTGGTTACGTACGTACCCTTGTCCTCACTCTTGTTGACCATGTCCATAGCTGTGGTCAGATCCCACATCTGGATGCTGCCGTTCGTGTGGCCGGTGAACAAGTAGCGCCTTGGCCGTGAGCCCATCCTGCTGGAGCCCTCACACTCTCTCACGGTGAACGAGGAGATTGTAGTGCAGTCAACAGCCTGGATCTCACAAATCCTGCAAAGACGGGATGGTGTCGACCCAAGGAAGCAATCGCATACTCTGTCTACATGAAATGTTTCCAAATGAACATGTATCTAACATTGTTTTCAAATGATCCAAGAGAGTTGACAGAAAAGACAAGTCTGGTTTTTCTGAATGAGAAGAGCTTCTCATACATTAGTGTGTTCTCAACTGACAGAGAGAGATGATTTAGTCACAAAAGCCATCCTGAATGTGGACGTCTGCAGAGGGAAGATATGAGCAAACAGAGAAAAGCGGGGGTGGGTGGGGATATGAGAAGAAAGCCCACTGGCTCTGAAAAAGAAAAGCTTCTGCACAACCTTTACAGTGTGAACCACACAAGTTCCAACAAGTTCCAGAACTGTGCACAGGAGAAGCAGCTCAGCAGCAAGCAGGGCCTGAGTGGACGGACGGACGGACGGACGGCAAGTGAGAGGACAAGCGCCTGAAGGGAGATGAGGCCCAGGGCCCACGTCCCATCTGGGGTAAACTTCACTATTTCCCACATGTAAGGTCCACTTCGATCACTTGTAAAGACATGGTTTCTCCTGTATTTCAGTTGGTACAACTTTGAAAAAGATTTATTTTATACATATGTGTTAGTGCCTAGATGCTGGTGCCCCAGGGGGCAGAAGAGGTACTTCCTGCAACTGGAGTTATGGGTGGTTGTGAGCTGCCCACCAGGGTGCTGGGAACTGAACCCAGGCTCTCTGCAAAAGCAGCAAGCGTAGCCCCAGCACCCAGGCACCAGGGTTTAAAAACCTGAAATGAATGTGGAAGCATCAATTTCTTTTTTGTTTTTCAGGACAATTGTTTTCATTATTTATATAATGATTAACATTTGTATTTATAAAGTGACTTAAATTTTTAAACATCTGTATTTGTGGTTTATTTTTAAAATAAAATAATCGTTGTTACTACATGCATGAGAGAACAAATACGGCTTTGCCATGGTCTCCCACCATGGGATGGAGTCCTTAGTCTATGGACTGCTTTCTGACCTACTCTCTGTCAGCTCCTTCCATTTCTGTCTCCAGTGCCCTGAACTTGTTCTGTTACTGTAGTTTCCCTCTAGATCATAAAATCCATCTTACTCAGAAAACTTTCTAAAATAATCACAGAAGGAGACATTAAAATGGAACATGGATGAAACCGGACCTGTTAGAGCTGGAGTCCAGCTTCAAACAGCTGGCAGCTTCTGCACTGTGTACAAATTAACTACAAACTCTGGATTCACTTCCTAAGAACACACAATCTGTGGGATGGTTTAGGCACATTAGTCATTTTCTAGAATTCAGTCATTAATTACTGATAACTACATGAATCTTGATGAAAATAAAACCTATCTGCTCTCAGAGTATATTCACGAGAACACCATGTAACAGAGACGTGCCAAAGAGAGGCAGAGGGACCTTTAGAAACAGCAGCAGCACCAGCCACACTGAAGAGAAACCCTGGGTGCCTAATGACCACTCGTAGGAATTGTACTTGCTCACTTGTCTGACACGCAGAAGAACAAACAGCAAAAGTAGGGACAATCATTTTCAAAGTGAAACAAAATGACAGGAAAGCTCATTTCTACAGCGTCCCCGGCAGCCAGGGACTCTAAGGACTTCCAATCCTGTTTTTGTCACTTTACCATAAGGCATACTGCTGTGGGATGCCTTTCTGTATGCTGTGAATGTGTTGCTCTGATTGATTGATAAATAAAACGCTGATTGGCCAGTAGCCAGGCAGGAAGTATAGCATCGGTGGGATAAGCAGAGAAGAGAATTCTGGAAGTAGAAGGCTGAGTCAGGAGATGCTGCCAGCTGCTGCCATGAGAAGATGTAAAGATGCCGGTAAGCCATGAGCCATGTGGCAATGTATAGATTTATAGAAATGGGTTAATTTAAGATATAAGAACTAGATAGCATGAAGCCTGCCACAGCCATACAGCTTATAAGTGATATAAGTCTCTGTGTGTTTACTTGGGACAGAGCAGCTGCAGGAGCCGGGTGGACACAAGAAAACTCCAGCTACAGCACACTCTCCAGACAATGGAACCTTAATCGGCCAGGCAACCGATGAGGTCACTTAAGTTGAGTTGGCATAGCTAATCAAGGGCAGTATTAGAATTTAGTACATCTGTCTGCCATGAAATCCACTGATGACCATTAAAATTAGACAAAAAGAAAAATCATCTCTGAAGACAAAGGCAGAAAAGCAAATCCCAACAGCACTCAAGACCAGAGTGGCATCCCTGCTGTGTAAGCACAGGGCCCAGTAGACAGGCCGTTCCAGGGAGAGGGAGAGTGAGGACACACAGCGGCTAACTGGGAGCTATGGCAGGTGCGCAGGTCACATGATCATCAGCCAAGCATGACCTTACTTTTGTTCTATGTAGAGATGGTCAGGAAATCTGTAATGTCCCATCTGAGAGACACAGCAATGTAGATAATGTTTGTGCATGATGTTGGGAATGTTTAAATTCTACGGTGCTCTCAGTCTGTTACATCCTGAGTCAATGAAGATTCTGAGTTTCACCTGTCTAGTAGTTAACTAGCCCAGAACTTTTGTCTCAATGTGGTTAGTGCATTCTTCCACCTCCAACAAAGGCAACTTCTGAATACACATCTTTCTGTGAAGTGTTACCTTTTTCCAGTGGACGACAGCCTGACAAACAGCTTGTTAGTGATGGGAACAACTTTCTGGATAAATACTTGTTGATCATCTCGTTCTCCAAAAGGTCCTGTGTCAGAAAACAGGAAGGTCAGACTGAATGAGAAACGGTTTCTTTTACAAAAGCACATCAATTCTAACACTCTCCCCCCAAACAACCGTCATGCCTGTTGCTGTGGCACAAGCCCTAAATCAGTGTCACACAAGAGTAAACTATGTCCATCTGCACTAAGTTTTACAATAGAAATAGGTAACATTTTTTTTTATTTCTTTCAAGGTGTGTGTGTGTGTGTGTGTGTGTGTGTGTGTGTGTGTGTGTGTGAATATGTCTAAGAGTATGTGAATGTGTGAGTGTATCTGCATGAGTGTGTGTCTGAGTGTGTCTGTGTGGGCTTCTCGTTGTGTCAGCGTACCAGTGTACGTGTGTGTCTGTGTGTGTGTCTGTGTGTGTGTTAGTGTGCCACATGTGAGAAAAAGTCCACAGAGGCCAGAAGGCGGCACTGGATGCCAAGAAGCTCCACTATGTGTACGCTGGGAACTGAACTCATGTCTTCCAGAAGAGCAGGGAGTACTCTTCATTGTTAAGCCATATCTTCAGTCCCACAATACTTCAAAATTTTATTTTAAGCATTAAAGACGTATAAGCTGAGGGCAATCGTTCTTGAAGGATCTGCAGGAACAGTACCAGAAGGCCCCTTTGGTCCCTTTGGTTTAGATTCTGACAACCCAGACAGAGGCTTGGGAGCACAGCCTCGATCCTTAGCTCCGATAGGGCAAGAGCGGATATGCACTAAGTCATTTCATGTATCCCTACTACTGTTCTGAAAGCCTACAAGCAGAAATGTAACATCTCTCTGAAGATTAACTTCAAAAAATGGAATGTAATGGTGCTGGTGAGATGCCTCTGCAGTTAAAGGCACTTGTCACCAAGCTTGATGACCTGAGTTGGATTCCCACACTCACACTCCACGTGTGTGCTCTGGCAAGATGGAGAACAAGCACAGGAACACCTACTCAAGTGCACACACACAAAATGTAATGTTTTTCAAAGAATTTAGTAATCAGAAGCCTCCATCAACCACATTGCTCCTTCAGTGTTTTTCTATTTTCTCAGGACACAAAAGAAATCATTTTGCATCGAGTTCCAGAAAACACCAGCAGCAGCTGCCACCAAGCAGGCGCCTGCACACAGTGCCCAGCAGCACGTCGTCCAGGGCTCCTGGACGACAAATTCTTCAGTTTGGAGTGACTGGACTTTTGTAATTTTCACATCCAGAATGAGACACCTTGAGGACAGGACATCAGTCTAAACAAAGATCTAACAGGATGAAGGGAACCAAGTTTCACTGTGCGGATCTTTCCACCTTTCACACAGGGCTGAACGAGCTGTAGGTGACTGGGATTCAGACTTCTGGACTATAGACGCTCAGTCTATTTGGGGCTGCACTCAAAGGTTTTCAATATAAAAATGAAAGGCTTTGGCTGAAGAGATAGATGGCTTAGAGGTTAAAAGCACTTGCTGCTCTTGTAGAAGACCTGCGTTCAGTTACTAGCTCCCACACAGTGGCTCATAGCCATATGTAACCCCAGTTCTGGAGATGAGCTGCCTTCTTCTGTCATCCAACAAATAAGTATAAAATAAAACAAAGATAAGACATAAAATAAAAATACATCATTTTTTAAAAAATGACTCAATTATTTCTCCTCTATTACACTGGGCAAGGAAGGAAGACTGAATCAAACTATATAAGAAAATCCTGCCATGAGAAACTGGGGAGATTAATAACTCCTTCTTTATGGCACTCATTAACAGAAGCTTTTCCATAAAAAGTATGTGGCACACGCAAACTTCCACATAACAAGTTCTTTATTGTTGCTGATGTGCTGGGGGAGCAGGCTAACACCGAGGTACATCCCCAGCCTTTATCTCCCATGCATGGGCACACCCATTCACAAAAGGATCAGTGGCATTTTTATCACTAGGTGGTAAATGCTGGCTCTGTGCTTCCTAGGTACTACATAAGGAAAGCAACCATCATCGTCCCCATTTCACAGATGAACAGTACGCAGCCTGAGAATCAGGCTAACCACACCACTTTTGCTGGGAGCAGAGTACAGGGATGTGCACAGGCTGATCAAACAACTCTAATTCCATAACAACGCTGACTCTTCCCAGCTTCAATTTTATTCTCAATAATTGTTAAATACAAAAGAAAAAACGTCAAGTTTCAATTATGCACGGCAATCAATCACAGTATTAGTTACAAACAAATCTAGCTGGTTAGCATTTGAAGATAACACTTAAAGGAGAAAATGCTATTAAGAGGAAAATGTTCATCTTAACTTCTTAAATAGTAACAAATGTTTCAAAAATGTAATTTGTGAATTCACAGAACTAATAAGGAAACAACAGGGACTGGGAAGACAGCTGCCTCGGTAAAACACACAGACCTGAGCTCAAGTGCCAGAGTCCACAGGAACAAGCCAGGCCGGGCTGGGTGTGAAATGCCCATGCAGGAGAGGCAGAGACAGGCAGGTCCTGGGAGAGCACTGGCCAGCCAGTCTAGACTATTTGGTAAGTGCCAGGCTAGTAGAGACCTTGTGTCAGCATCATTCTGAGGTCAGCCTACACCTACACCTACACCTACACCTACACCTACACCTACACACACACACACACACCTACACCTACACACACACACACACACACACCTACACACACACACACACACACACACCTACACACACACACACACACACACACACACACACACACATACATACACACGTATACATACACACATTAAAAAAATACTTTGAATGACTTTCAAAATTAAAATATAAAAGTCCCATGATAACCCCAGTCCTGGATTTCCATCTTGGAAGATGCCTACCTATGTCATTTCCAGAGGAGTAGCTGCCATGGCTTTCTGTCTCCTCCAAGGACAGGATCTTGAATGACGCTAAGGGCGTGGAGCCTGGCTGAGTGGAGATCATCCCTCTGAACCGCGTCACTGTCCACGTACGGACATGGTTGTTGTCGGCACACACTGGGAAAGAACACAGAGTCATCACACCACTCCGCAGCCTCTTCTACGGTAAGCAGATCATAGTACACTGTAAAAGGCAGATTGCACATTTATCTGAAAACTACTCAGTTTGTTCTAGTTAACTAGAGTGGGAGAACTGGGCCTGGGAAGATGAGTCGGCAGGCAGACACTTGCCACCAAGCCTGACGGCCTGAGCTCCCTCTCCAGGACTCATACGGTCAAAGGTGAGAACTGACTCCTGTAAGGTGCCCTCTGACCTCCACACACAGGCTGTGCATGTGCACAAATAACAACGTTTGCAGTTAGAGAACCAAATATAAGTCTCTTGCTGCAAACGCGACAGCATCTGAGGGAGCCTGTGAGTTCCTTTAAAAACAGCAGAGCCAGGTGTGGAGGGAGGCGTGGCACCAGGCCAGCTGGAAACATAGTAAGTGCAGGCCAGCAAGATCTTGTTTGAAAAACAAAAAAAACAAGACATAAACGTGGAAAGTTTCTAAGTTTGAGAGAGAAGTGCTTTATGTCACTCAGACACTGGCCAGCCTAAGCCAGGAGTGGCTGAAAACTGGTGACAAGCACTTTTCAAATATCTTATAGGAACCTGTTACTTATTGCTCATTCATAGTCACATTAGAATCTACACTAGAGCTGGACATTATTTCTATAAAAAAGTATGCATTAATACACATATTCCAATTAGGCTTTTAAAATCTTTTAATTAAACCTTTTAATTATTATTTGCATTTGTTGGGAGGGCGATTATGAGACAGGGTCTTTCTATGTAGCCCTGGCTATTCTGGAACTCACCATGTAGATCAGGCTGGCCTAGAACTTACAAAGATCTGACTACCTCTGCCTCCCAAGTTCTGGGATTAAAGGTGTGTGCTATATCTGGCTAAATTTTTTAATGTGAATGTTTGTCATGTCATGTGTGCCTACCCTCAGAGACCAGGAGGGGGGTGGAATTACAGGCAGTTATGAGCTATCTGATATGGGTGCCAGGACCAAACCTGGGTCCTCTGGAAGACAACAAGCATTCCCAAGCATGAGCCCTCTCCATAGCCCCAGGGTGCATTTCATTTCTGACTAGGAATACGATGGTGAGTTGCTTCCTAACCTCGCTCCACATTTTTGTTCTAAATGGGCATGCTTATTACAAAGATATACCCCAAAACATGAAACCATTCAGGCAGGAAGTATACTTCTTTGCTTTGTTTAACAAGAAAAACAAAAAAACTAACTTGCCATTTGTAATGATTTTAAAAGGCATCTGTAAATACTAGGAATGTAAAACTTCTATGCAGAAATCACAGTTCTGTCCATTTTGTACTTTAAAGAAAACTGTAGGAAGTAACTTCAGCGAATACCAACAAATAACCCATCTGCACTCTGCAGTAGTAATGGAATCCTCAGTTCTCAGAGCCCACAGTAAAGAACAGGAGGCACGGGAAGGTTTTTAAACCAGTCTCGTGGGAAATGGCCCCGACTTCTCCAAACTTAGCAGAACTGGGAAGACAAATAATTGAAGCGATTCGGGATGCTTCAAGTGTCCAAGACAGAACTCTGTGCCTAAACCACGCTGCAAAGACTCATTTCAGACACTAGGAAGTACACCACAGAAGCACACGGCTGCATTTACGCCAGCAGCCACCAGGGGGCAGAGGGGATGACAACACAGAACACTCCAGACTTGTGCTTAAACTGGGCTTTTCCTTAACAACTTATTCAGACTAATATGTAATATTCCATGTTGAAATATGAATTATTTTAGGCATTGCTTTGGCATCACATGCTACGCTGACATAGCCACCACCAACAGTAATGAGGATCTCAAAGCACTGCCCTTTAACCAGCACAGCACAGCGAAGAGCTTCGAGTCACAGGACCATCCTGCATACACATTTCCAGCATCTTTGTGTAAGAGCCACACTCAAGGGCTGAGAGTAGAGAGCAGAACACAGGTACTGCAGCTGCGGAACTGATCTTCCAGGAGACAGAAGACAGCAAACAGTACAATCACATGGTGAGCCTGTGAAGAGCACACGGGTGACTCTAGCAGACAGGGTAGTTGATTTTACATAGAATGGAGACCTGATTGAGGAGGTGTGTGAGTCTGGAGGACAGAGGGGAAGTGTGTGAGAGTCTGGAGGACAGAGAGGAAGTGTGTGAGAGTCTGGAGGACAGAGAGGAAGTGTGTGTGAGTCTGGAGGACAGAGAGGAAGTGTGTGAGAGTCTGGAGGACAGAGAGGAAGTGTGTGTGAGAGTCTGGAGGACAGAGGGGAAGTGTGTGAGAGTCTGGAGGACAGAGAGGAAGTATGTGAGAGTCTGGAGGACAGAGAGGAAGTGTGTGTGATTCTGGAGGACAGAGGGGAAGTGTGTGTGAGTCTGGAGGACAGAGAGGAAGTGTGTGAGAGTCTGGAGGACAGAGGGGAAGTGTGTGTGAGTCTGGAGGACAGAGAGGAAGTGTGTGTGAGTCTGGAGGACAGAGAGGAAGTGTGTGAGAGTCTGGAGGACAGAGAGGAAGTGTGTGAGAGTCTGGAGGACAGAGGGGAAGTGTGTGTGAGAGTCTGGAGGACAGAGGGGAAGTGTGTGTGAGTCTGGAGGACAGAGGGGAAGTGTGTGAGAGTCTGGAGGACAGAGAGGAAGTGTGTGTGAGTCTGGAGGACAGAGGGGAAGTGTGTGAGAGTCTGGAGGACAGAGAGGAAGTGTGTGTGAGTCTGGAGGACAGAGGGGAAGTGTGTGTGAGTCTGGAGGACAGAGGGGAAGTGTGTGAGAGTCTGGAGGACAGAGGGGAAGTGTGTGAGAGTCTGGAGGACAGAGGGGAAGTGTGTGAGAGTCTGGAGGACAGAGAGGAAGTATGTGAGAGTCTGGAGGACAGAGAGGAAGTGTGTGAGAGTCTGGAGGACAGAGGGGAAGTATGTGAGAGTCTGGAGGACAGAGGGGAAGTGTGTGAGAGTCTGGAGGACAGAGGGGAAGTGTGTGAGAGTCTGGAGGACAGCACAACCAAACAAGCACGTGGAAACCTAAATTTGTCAAACAAAATGAACCAGAACAAAACAGTCTAAGGACTTTTACAAAACAGAAAAGCCAATAGCTTAGCATCTCATGATCCAAAGAATGTAGGCTGGCTCTAGGACAATATTTAGAAGGTAAATAAATGTAGACTTCATGCTACCCAGGAAAGCCAGTGGTATTCCGGTCTAGACTGCATTTCTACAGGGCCTGGCGTGAGCTGTCCAGTACTTGCCGTACTTGCCAGGGAAGAAATGACTTGAGTCACTGCACTGAGGCAACAGGAGAGATCAGTTCTGCAACACACGAGGCAGCAAGAACCACTTACTGGTGTATTGGGTGCATTCAGGTAAAAGCAGGGGGACCCAGGGGAATCCCCAGATTTTAAGTAGAAGTAAATAGATGGTGATGCTGTACATTCCAGTGGCTTCTCAGTTCTCTATCAATGATAAAAACCTCTACTTTGCCCAGGTTTGATTTGGGCTACCTGTTGGACATAATACATGGGACACAGAAGCAGGACAGAGAAGTTTTCAACTCTAGGTGGAGAAGTCAGAGCAGGACTGGAATGTATGGTCTCGACAAACAGTCCGATCAGCAGGGAGCATACAGAGAACGGAGGCTAAGAAAGCACTCTCAGTCGAGCAAGGAACCAGAACGAGAAGGAAGAAAGCACCAATGGCATCGGGTGAGCACTGCTTCATAAAGCACACAAGGGCCAGTGAGGTGCTGGACAGAGGTGAAGCTATTCACTCACTCATGGGTAGATACCCAGCTCTGCCCAGCATTCACTGAGAACACAAGATCTTTTCGTGCTGTTCAAATAAACACAGCCAGCATATGAAAATGATGCTCATGAACACACAGAGGGCAGGGTTCCTCAAAAGCATGTGCTATAGACAACTCACAACTGAAATGTCACCACATCTGGAAATCATCTAGGAATTCCTTGCATGAATTTCTTCTATGGAATTTTACTTTGTTAAAAAAGTAGCCCTCATTAAGCTATGAAATTAACATGTAATATTTATTTCATTATCTAAATATTTAAAGTTTTGTGATTATAGGGAACTATAAACACAAAATTATTTTTCTTCAAATAATTTTATATATTGTTATGAAATTTTAACATTTTATAAGGTAACCAACTATCAAAATATACCTCTAAGTCTTTAACTTTAGCTTAAAACTGAAGGTAACCAAAAACATTACATTGAAGTCAAACCTAGAAAACCTTCTCAGCAGTGATCTGATATGCGTCTTGTCATAAGAAGGAAATATCAGAGAATAAGCAGAGATGCGATATGGCCTAAGTTTACATGCAGTACACCCAGGCCAAGTCAAAGCCACAACCTCCAGTCACAGGCCCAGCGTAAACCACAAGGAAAGCAGACAGCCCGAGGCAGGCAGCATGGAGTCCTATTGTACCTGACACCAGGTGCTTCTCGGACAGCATGATCTTTGTGACGGGGCTGCGGTGGACTGTGAAGGTCTGGAAGAGCTGCGGCCCCGACCCGACAGTCTCCGGGTGCTGGACGATCACTCGCACAGCTCCGGAGCTCGTCCCGTAGGCGATCTCAATCCAGTTTCCGCTGACACCTAGGAGCCACAGTACAGCAGTGTGTTGTAATGACTAAAAGAACGCTGTACCGCGAGGCTCCCTGTGACGGCAGAGGCAGAGTGGGAATCAGAGCGCATGACCAGAGCACTGGCAAACACACCTGACACTGCTCAGCAGTCACAGTCTGCACTTCCTGTAAGTCTTCCTGGCCCTTCATTCTACAATACAACTGCTCCCCGCCCCCCTCCTGCACTGTGGCAATTCCACACTATCTCTATATTCACACGTCTACCTACCTCCGCTCCTTACTGACAGAAACTGAGTCACCGGTACTTCAGAACGCCTGAGACAGCACTAACTCAGTACAGATTAGAAAACTAAGAACCTCCTGTGCCAGGCCTACCAGGGACACAGCATCCCCACAGCAGCGTTCCATGGGACTTACAGATCCGAGTGGCCGTGGCTTTTTACTTCTGCTACAGAACTGAGCCATCCTTGAGTCAACAAGTATCGCCTACACAAACAGCCTCAGACACCACTACGTGGGTCAGGCACACCACCCGCAATGCTCGACCACACTGCCGACCACGATGCCTCCTCCAATCCAGCCTGGCTCGGCTGCAGCTCTGCATTTCTTTTCTTTCCTTCCTATTTGAAAAGGTTCATTTTTATTTTATGTGTATGGCTACTGCTTCACCTGCATGCCTATCTGTGCCCCAGCTACATGCCTGGTATCCCTGGATCCGGGATTATAGACAGCTGTGAGCTGTCACCTCAGTTCTACAGACAAAACCTGAGTCCTCTGGAGGAGCAGCGAGCGCTGAGGCTGAGGCATCATTCCTGCCCTCATGGCTTTTCTTAAACAGGCGCCACATGCCACCACAAATCCAAAGACAGACAGGATCTTGCTGGCCTGCATTCTAACAGGCTTCACAGGTCGAAAACTGTGGACTTTCCCTCGTTCACCTGAAACACCCGCCAAAGGGAAAGAGCACAGAACAGGACACTCCAGCCAAACAGACGCCATTCTCATGCTTCCAAAGTTTTGTCAACAGGAGGAAGGACTTTGATTTCTAAAACTTCCCAAGTTCTACCTTAGTGTAAATCGTATTGGGGGTGGGAATCCATACTTCATTACACTCGTTCTAGAGCAGAGCTCAGCAAGCTTTCTCTAAAGGGACAAGTGGTAATTAAGTCTTTTAACTTCTGCTTCCCACACTGTGTGTCACTACCTCTCAGTTCCATCACTGAGAGCAGCTAAGGACAGTGCACAGAACTACTGAAAAAAGAATGAGGGAGGCAGGAGGAATGGCTAGCATGTATAACAAACCACCTATAGTTTGTGGCCCCGGTCTAGAAAAATATGATTTAAATTGGACTAAAACATCAGCCACTTCAGCATGCACTATCATTCTTTAGTGCTAATGATTCTTTTACCTAACAAATTCAGTAAAATACCATGTACAAGCATCACACTCAAGCACATGGTCTGTCCCCAGGTACATGTTAACATGGTAGTATTTCTCAGCATTCCTTCATTACAAGGCATCTTCCAACAGTAAACTCTAAATATACACAGTCTCAAGAACCCCCGAGGCTGGCCATGTACTGACTTGTTTTGGGGGTGAGGTAAACACTCAGCGCAGTGATGGCATCATTGGAGGGGTCATGGTAGAGTTCAGTGACAAGGAGGTCGTTATCCTTCATCCGTAACGGGAACTTCTGCATGTCTGTAGACAAGAACACGTGTAGTCAGAACTAGAGGTGAGGTCTCTGTGTCCTCATGTAGAAAGCATGCTGGACACTCACCTATGTAATATATCGATCCGTTGTTGCATCCCAGGAGAAGGAAGGAGCCTGCCGTGTCGTAACTGGTTATGGGAACAACATCCTGCACCTGATGCAGTAAGGTCATTACACGTTAGGAAGTATCCTTCCTCGTTTCTGTTCCATTGTTCTCAAAACACTGATTCCTTGGGTATTTAGGGAGGCTTAGCTCATGAACTGTCTTTAAGTGCCAGTGAATTCAAAAGCACCCACACGGCTTTAAAGATACACGTTTTAGCATGTTTGCATCCCACAGCAGCCCATACTCTCCGAAGTCAGATGCATCATGTCCTCTGCAAGGGATCATCACATCACAGCCCGCGAAACTAGAAGACCAAGGCAAACCTCGCCCTTTCCTCCTAACTCACTCATATACACTAAAGTGCCGAAGCCACACAGTGTTTAACCAGAACTAGTGAACAGCACAAGTGATTTTCAGACAGAATGCAGCTGCCTGACAACCTGTTACAGTTACTTCAAGTGGACAGCGTCCTGCTTTTACTGTCCTTACTGAAAATTCTTCTGGGAAAGGGCAGAGGCAGGCTCCCATGTGAATTGTTTTCCAGGGACTAGAATTAAATAGTGCCTCTTCAAAGCAATCAGTCTGCTTTGCAAACAAGGAACTGTGAATCCAAAGACTTAAGTTACCACAAACAATAAAACCAAGGAAACAAAGTGGCGGCAGCAGGCAACAGGATTAAATGTCTACTGCCAGGCCAGAGGGCGTTGTGTCCAAGTCCCTAATGGCCTAATGATGCTGTGAAGCCGGGAGTCAAGAGGCCAGGACAGATGCCCCTGTCAGCAGGACAGTTCAGCAGTGAACTCGGCACAGAGGCCATCCCTGCTCATGCATCTTCCCAGCAAGGGCAAGAGCTGCGCGTGTTCTGCTGCGTGCATGCACTTTCTTTTCGTGCCACAGCTCATCTAACAAAGCGTGCACGCAACTCGAGGAGCCTGTACACCTCCCACAGAGAAGGAGAACCAGAAGAGAATTCTCGAGTGTCAGGCACGGAAGCCAGGTGTGTAGTGTAATCACAGGGGGGAGAGTGGCCCCTCAACAGAGGTCAGGAGAGAAACCAGAGAGCAGAAGGCTCTAGGACCCACACAAGAAAAGCGTCTTCCAGAACAAGAAGAGCAAGCCAGAGCCTCCGTCCACTCTAGCTATGGAGCAGGCACCTGGGATTAACGATTCCTCTGAGCTCCCACACACAGGACCCTCTGCTCTGTGATTCCTCTGAGCTCCCACACACAGGACCCTCTGCTCTGTACACATCTTTTCAGTTCCAGTCAACGAGCCGCACTGGTGAAGTCTCGGCAGACAAGGCCAGCATCTCACCTCCACGCTGGTCAGGCCTCTCAGAGGACGTGGCAGCATCTCCTGCGGCTGGACTGTGACTGCCAGTGCTTCCGAGCGGAAGTAAAGCTGTCTGAGGGTCAAGGCAGCGTTGCCTGCCACTCGCCAAGCTCTGGCCCCAGCCGGCTGCCTCTCTCCAGCTCCAGCACTACACAAGCACTTGGGCACCCACACTACGGTATCCAGCGCAGGTCAGGCCCCTTCTTGCTAAGATTGGTAGCAGCCTGGAGCTTCTAAGGCTCATCTCAGGAAAACGCTGTCTGCTGGTCTACAGGAAGAGGCCTCCCCTCTGCAGGTCCAGCCTACTCCATAAGGCTACAGAGTTTACTCTGGACCCTTACTCAGGGTCAGTGTCTCCTCCTCAAGCACAGCCTCCACTGCTGAGCCATTGCTGAAGCCATCTTCACTGAGTCTCCACCCTCACAATGAAAACAGGCAACACTCTCCCATCTTTTCAGAGGCAAAGTATATATACCCCACTGTTGCTTTCCAGGACAGACATCCACGGGACTCTCCATGTTCTGATAGAAGAATAAAACGTGTGATCAATCTTTGCTTGAATCGATCTTTTTAGTGTAAGCTGAAATTTCACCTCAAAGAGCTTGGGAAATGATGGTCCTTAGGTTGAACTCCCTATTTGGCAACACTTATGAATGCTGCTGTATTACTAACCCTTTGTGGCATCATGGTGTATGTGTGTGCTGTGCTGTATGAGAAGGGAAAGATTAAATTAACAGGGAATAAGAAATAAAGCCCAATTTGTTATCTCAACTAGATTGGTTTTTATAACATTTCATCGGCATTTTACTAAGGCACAGTTGAGATGCTGATAGAAAACTATGAATTTTACAATGTTTTTTAAGGTTAACTGTGGATGTGAAGCTTAGTGAGTCATCTAACATGTCAAATCCATCCTGACTACATTTAAAGTAAAGAACTCAGGGATTGCCCTGTGCACTTCCTCTGCTATTTGTGGCCAGAATGTTGCTAAAGGCCAACTCAGAACCTAGTCAACTAGTGCTCCAGCAGTCCTGGGAGCCAGCCTGCAGTCAGAGCTGTCTCCTGACATCTGCAGACAGGAGACTGAGGCTACACAGCAGGCCATCTCTGAGATGCACTAGGGAGAAATCCAGCTGGGTTCTAAAGCTCGTTTGCTGCACGGATGCACAACTTTCCCAGGGTCTTTCTGAAATGTGCAACAAATCCTTATGTCAGATGTGGTTTTCAGCATGAATGCTCCAGGCATGAAGAGTCAGGTGATACACAGACAAACAGCCAAGGCTAAGACCAGCAGAACGTCCCCAGCTCCAGTCTGGAACTCAAAGCTAAGAGAGCCTTTATGCTCAGTTCTGACATCAGTCAAAGGCCAAGAAGACAATCAAGGAGCTGCTCCTTCCAGGGTCAGTGCTGACATGTGTGGACAATGTGTAACACAAGTGACGAAGAGCACAACTCCCCTAACCCACGCTCTTCTCCGCAGGGCTCCAGCAGCAGGCGACTCCTGGTGACTCAGTGCCTCCCTGTCCCTTGGCCTATGACCTTCACACCGACAGCCCCTGCAGTGCCTTTGCTCCATTTAGCATAACCCCTTCTATGCAAACCTGACTTCTGTGTCTTCACTGAAACTCAAACAACTTCCCAGACTATCACCCCTTAACTGAGACTCATCCAGGCTTACCAGCTCCCCAGTTCCTCAGTCCTAAGATCTCAGCAATGTTCCTCCAGAACCTCATGTCAATCATGTCACATCCTCCCCCAGACTGTCACTTTGAAATCCACCCTTCACCTCTGCTGAGTATCTTGTCACCTGGCTCAGCTGACTTGTGCCTATATTCTATTCCTGATGCCTACATGCTCACCCCGATGCCCAGAGGCTTCCCATTCATCAGTATGTATGCTGGGTTCACTCCAAGACCCGCAACATACCAAAACCTTGGCTGCACAAGTGTAACAGATGCAGTATTTGCAGGTCACCTCTACTCCATCATCTCTAGACTCTCTAGCATTTTCTAATGTGAATGCTATTCCACCAGCTGAGCTCTGTATTGTTAGGAACAATAATAAGGAAGATGTCAATCCTGTTTTGGAATGCTCTCAATCCAGCTGGCTGAATCTATGGATTCACAGCCCAAGGATATGGAGAGCTGGCTGCATTTTCAAGTCGGCTCAACAAGAGATTCAACAGGCTGCAGTGTGAGAATGGTCCCAGCCACCACTGCCACCACTCTCTTCCCAATCCCTTCCAAGCAGCTACCAGCCTGCTGAAGTTCCCTCCAGTCCCCTGATATCCCGTTTCTTACCCAAGTTGCCTTCTCAGAGCTTCCTTGTTGTCTTGGTCCAACAACTCTGCCATCATTCTGTTTTCTCAGCCCTTGGTACGCATGCTATATTCACCTAACAAAACACTGCACTTGCTTTTCCCTGTTCCTGTCCCAGTTCTCAGTACTAATGGATCACTTAGCCCATGAATTCTTGTGGGCCTTGGTAACACTCCCACATACTCTCCTTCCTCAGCATCTGCCCAGAGAACGGAGGGTCTGGATAGCCTCTCTAGCTGAGCTCTGCACCCCACACCCTCCTCACTTCTGCAGAAAAAGTCACACTCCATCCTTCCTGTCTCCAGTGCTTTCTCTGCAACTCCCCTCTCCACCTAAAACATGCTCAAGCTTCTCCTACCCTAGAAAAAAAAACCAAAAAGCATAGTCCCTTAAGTGTATTTAGCTTAGAACGAGACCAAAAAACCAACAAACAAACCAAAAACAAACAAACAAAAATCCCTGAAAATCTTTCTTGACCTTCACATTATTACTTCTGAAGCCCGTAATTTCTTCCCCCCTTTTTTCAGAATCAACTGTCAGCCACTTTTTCAGTCTGGTCTCATTCTCCTTAAGCCCTGGAAGGTATTTTTGGCTGACTACTTATTATCTCTGAACAGCCTATCTATGTCTAGACTCAGCTATGATTTCACTCAATAAATGAAGTTTGCTTGATTCCCATGCACACAATATAGCTCTTAAAAATCTCAGGGAAATGGAAACAAAAATTGCCAAGACTCAGTTATAGCTTATCATTATATAAATAAAACAAACTCCCTTTAAATAGATTTCTATGTAGAAACCAGTCTCCCATTGGCAGGACATAATCAACCATTGGTGGGAATCCTGTAAGAAGGGGCAGTCAGCATGAAACTGTGTTCACTTCTTAATGAGCCATTAATTGAGACTAACCTGCCAATGCTGAGTGACAGCATTCCACACTCCCACTTTTCCTGTGTGACTCGTGGCCACCAACTGGTTCCCAATAAAGAAGAGGGCATCTACAGGAACACCAAGACTGAACACACCTTAAATGGCAAAAGCAAACAGACATTAATCAGGCACCATTTTTATAACCAGCTACAACCTACATTAAAAGCACCTTTAGGTTACTGACTTAAGCCTACTGACTGTGCTCTATGTTCAATAGGGACCAGAAATAAGGCAGAACCCCAAAGTTCTTAAGCCATTCTGAAACTCTTGAGGCAGAGGGGACTGACTGCCCAGCAATCTCCCATAGCCATGTTGTCTCCCATTGGGGTCCTCAATCCTAGCTCACCATCACAACCTGCTCGGCAGGAATAGCAAGGACTCTGAGACTATGCAAGACCTGCTAAGATCTGCTGGAAATCCAGAGGTATCCTGCTCATAGACTAGATCTTGGGGACACTGACAACCCAACTATCCTGAAGGGGTCTAAAAATGCAGAAAGAAGTAAACAGAAGACCAAAAAGTCACACTGTACTCAAAACAAGCACGTAAGCCTTTAATTACAAGTTTATTTTAGCCCACCACTGTTTTCCAGTATTTCCACTGCAGTCAAACTAGCTAAAAAGGAACTGTATAAAGCAGATGATTTCTAAAAGAAGATAAAAACACAAGGAGACTGATTTTAACAGGATTTACCGTTAGTAAAGTGCATTCAACGCCAATACAACAGAAGGATGTACAGGAACAGTAACACTGAGAAGGGTAGAGGAGACAGGTGAAGGGCTGAGGAAAAAGTCATGGGAGGTGGGTTTCCAACGGTCTACAGTGTCGTCAACTGGAGAATCAGAAAGGCTAAGTTAAAACTCTGAGAACGGGGCAGTGTGATCTGAGGCAGGAGTTTGACTTCCAGGCTCCTCTCAGGTGCACGGGGGCCTATGCACTGGCCTGTCTCCAGCAGTGTCTGGACAGGAACCCGGGCTCTGATGAGTTACCATCCCTGCCACACTTCGTGTTCTTCCTACGTAATCATCTATGAAAAGCTCAAGCCCAACGTCTCAGTTATCATTCTCACTGTAAAAATGGTGTGATGAAACTCAGACACCAAAATGGTGACAATAAAACATCTTACTTGAGAAACACCTTCTGGAAAATGTCTTTTAATCCAGTAATTCAGGAAACTGAGTCCACTCTATAAA
Organism: Peromyscus leucopus; assembly: GCF_004664715.2. Lineage (NCBI taxonomy): Eukaryota > Metazoa > Chordata > Mammalia > Rodentia > Cricetidae > Peromyscus > Peromyscus leucopus. The sequence continues at coordinate 9,518,630 of NC_051076.1, read as the reverse complement.
TCCTGCTATGTGTGGACCATTACTAAAGCATTTCAAAGACGTGCCTGTGTGCCAATGGGAACAACTGTTTTCAACATTTAGCTACCAAAACAAAGACTCATGAGGCCTTAAAGAACTCAGGGGGGAAACAGAGTGTACTTTAAGAAGCACAACTCAGACAAGATGACTGTTTTTCCTGGGCCTCAAAGAGGCACTGGGAGTTTTCTCTGTGTTCAGGACTATACTACATGTAAGACCAGCAGCATCACACTGCCCATTCAAAGTTCTAAAGCAAACTGAAAAGAGCCATGGGACCAGTGGGATGGCTTAGGAGATAAAAGTGCAGGCAGTGCAGGCTTGACAACCTGAGTCAGAGCCACAAAACCCACAGTGGAAGAGAAAACCGACTCCCAAAGACTGCCTTGACATCAGATGCACCATGGCCTATGCTCCCAAAAGACTGCCTTGACATCAGATGCACCATGGCCTATGCTCCCAAAAGACTGCCTTGACATCAGATGCACCATGGCCTATGCTCACACTGTACTCACGCATATTCACATATTTTAAACGTCAGAAATAAAGCCGTAAGAAAGATGACAAATGGGCAAAGCCAAAGCTTCAGAAGAAAATCTGAGAAAGTCCTGCCGGGAACATCTCCTCTTACACATTTAAGTGTCTGTATAAATACATATTTATACATCAGACACATGACTACAACACCTGCCAACCAAGACCGAGCTATAAGACACATAAACCACCACTACTGCCCTTCGACAAAACCAGGTAAAGAAACAAACAGCACCAACACAGAAGGTAGCAATCCCACGCTATACATAATTATTTACACAGCGGTATTAGGGTTTTGAGTCTGGACAACTTTTCAAACTGCATTTGGTCCTGCGGCAGAAATTAAAGCAAGCTGATTTTCCTCCAGAGATGGTGAGGTTTGGAAAATCAAGGACGACACTGTGAATGGTCTCAGGAATTGAAAGTGTCACTCCCACTTAGGCTCAAGGATCCTGACCAGGTCCACAGGGAAGGCAACAACCTCTCGCATACAATACTGCCTGCAGCAACAGTCCTGGAGTCTCCCTGAGCTGTGAGGCAGAGGTTCAGCCTTGGGAGAGCCCATCATGAAGCCACCAGCCCAACAATGTTCTCTAGATGTTGTTGCCAAATTCCAAAGGACAGCACACGCTGGCATGGGCCCAGCTCCTACTGCGGCTCTCTATCCTGCTAGTCTCTGGAAATAAGCTGAGGAGTAAATCTCCACTCACAATAGCACTTGAAAGGAGATGTTCCTAACTTTCTGTTTATTTACCGGCTGTCTCAGGTCTCTGGCTGCAATAAACACCACGACCAAAAGCAAGGTGGGGAGGAAAGGGTTTATTTCATCTTACAGCTTATAGTCCAACATCCCAGAAGTCAGGACAGGAGCCTGCCTGCATGCAGGAGCTGATACAGAGGTCTTGGAGGAATACTGCTTACTGGCTTGTTCCTCATGGCTTGCTCAGACTGCTTTCTTAAATACTGCAGAGCCACTGCCCAAGGGTGGCACTACCTGTAGTGACCTGGACCCTTCACATCAATCACCAATCAAGAAAATGTACCACAGGCTCACCCACAGGCCAATCTGGGCATGTGGTGGTGGTGGGGCACATTTTTGCAACTGAGGTTCTGTCTTCCAGAATGACTCCAGCTTGTGTCAAGTTGACATAAAAATAGCCAGCACAGCAGTGTGTATTTAATGTTAAAATGTGTTTTCTAACAAACTGAAGGAGAAAGTTATCCCATCAACCATGATAGAATAAATGGTATTCAATTATTCCATACCTTAAAACACTAACAGCAAAATCGGATAAAATACAAGGTGACAGTTTTAAGCAATGTTCAACAGACATCAGAGGGTTCAAGATACGGGCCATTGTCTTCCTGCTGCCAGGATTCCCATCACCATACTGAGATGAACACTGTGTGGTGAGACACACACACGAAGACAGACAGACAGACAGACAGACACACACACACACAAGCACACAGAAGTTGCACAGGGGTCTCACTAAAGACACCCCAGGAATAAATGAAGGAGGGTGCTATGAGTGTGTGGACTGGTGGGAAGTCCCAAGAGCCACAAGTAGATAAGGTGCCATCTCACAGTGACATGCCTTGATGAAAACCTCGGACACTCACGGAGAGGAAACAAGGAAGGGAGAGAGGGAGAACGTGGAGAAAGAGATTTGGTATTTGGCATAGTGTTCCTCAAAAATAAATAAATAAAACCTAATTCAAGGAAAGCATCAGATAGTATTTGTTGCCAGCTATAAAAATTGAAAGTTTCAGCTGAGTGGTGGTGGCACACACCTTTAATCCCAGCATTCAGGAGGCAGAGCCAAGTGGATCTCTGTGAGTTTGAGGCCAGCCTGGGCTACAGGACAGGCACCAAAACTACACAGAGAAACCCTGTCTCGAAAAACAAAACAACAACAACAAAAAAAAAAAAATTCAAAGGTTCGTGTTATGGGATATTTGTACACTGTGTGAAGGTGTATTACTGTGAAAGGTGTAATAAAAAGCCGAACGACCAACAGTTAGGCAGGAGGTATAGGTGGGATTTCCAGGAAAGGAAGAGGAGAGCAAATCTAGAGGAGACACCAGTAGACTCTGAGAGGAAACAGGAGGTACAAAATGGAAGAGAGGTAACGCCGTGTGATATAACATAAATTAATATAAATGGGTTAATTTAAGCTAAAAGAGCTAGTTAGGAACAAAACTAAGCTATAGGCCAAGCTTTCATAATTAATAATAAACCTCTGTATCATTATTTGTGAGGTGGCACCTAATGTAAAACTACTACATTTTCAAGTGAAAATTAGCAGTCTGAAGATCTCAGCTGAAGGTGACCACTTGCTAACACAGGGAGTCAGATGTACAACCAGTGCTGATACCAAGGCCTGGACAGTTTAAAACTTATAGTGAACGGTATCACTGTCTAGAAAAGCTGCCTAATTCGGCAAGCCAACATTTCTGATCGACCAGCACAGGTATTACAAACTCAGGCCCGGAATAAAGACCATTCAAAGAACAAAACAGGCTGGAGGATTTCAATTCAGCAGAGCTAGAAAAGTTTCACAATTCTGGAACAGGATTCAAGGGAAAGAGCCCCAGTTATCTGAAAAGATCCAGCTGTTCATCTGTTTCAGGCCACCCTGTCTTTGCACACGTCAATAAAAACCACGTGTCACAGCAAACGGAAGACAGAAATAGACTTAAGAGCACAGAAGACATCACACAGGACTATGAGGAGCAACGGTGCTTGCCGCATCTGCGTGAGGGCCCAAGGTTAGATCGCCAGCACACATCTGAAAAGTGAGAAAATGTCCTGCCTGCCTGCAACCTAGCCTTAGAGGTGGGGTGCGAGCAGACAGTGGGATCAGTGGTTTGTTGGTCAGCCTGGGCAGAACCCAGCAAGCTCCAAGTCAGTGAAGGACTCTGCCTCAAGGGAGTAAGGAGGAGAATGACAGAGCAGGACACCCTACATCTTCCTGTGACTCCAGACAGGCACACGGCCATGCGAACTGACACATTCAGAGGCACGCATGCGTAACCACACACATGCACACAAAAGTTTACACAGACATCATGGAGATCTACAAACTAACCAATATCACTTGTCTCAAAAGTTTTCTTTTTGGAAAACATCTCTTTGTTAACATGCAATCTGAATCACCATGCAGTGAATTTAGCACTGCTATTCTTTATATCAATAAATGTTGCCGGGCGGTGGTGGCGCACGCCTTTAATCCCAGCACTCGGGAGGCAGAGGCAGGAGAATCTCTGTGAGTTCGAGGCCAGCCTGGTCTACAGAGTGAGTTCCAGGAAAGGCACAAAGCTACAGAGAGAAACCCTGTCTCGAAAAACCAAAAAAAAAAAAAAAATTGTTAAAAACTGCAAGTTTAATTCCTAATAAGGTGAATGCCAACAGATTAAAAACCTGTACAACACTTTCTGGTCTTGATTAACTAAGAGAGCTCTGATTCTGAGACCAAGAAAGTCTGAGAAATCTGACTACAGAAATGAGGCGACATGAGCTGTACCCATCCTTGGAGTGTGAGCGCGGCGGCAAACAGCCACCACTGGACGGACCTGAGAGAGCAATCTTCTGTGCCACATCCAGGCTCCATCAGAGCAAAGTGAACCTGGGGCTCCCCTGAAGCCTTAATGTTGTCCTCTCACTGATGGCCGAGAGCCACTAGGCCCTCGCAGAAAGTGTCACAAGCCCCGCTGGCTGTCACACTTCCCCCCAATCTCTCCTAAACCTCGACCTCCCTACCGATTTCACTGCCACTCCCTCCATCCTGGACGCTCCACAGGATGATGCTGCTCTCGGAAGCGACGGCCACCATCTTGTCTTTGTCCCCATGAGGACCTCCGACCACTTTTGCATTCAGGGCCACTCGTTCAATGGTCCAGTCCAGATAGGGGCTTGTAAACACCTGCTGCCACCCCGAAGACTCCTTGATCCTGGAAAGAACAGACATGGAAGGTAGACTTAGGGGTGAAGAGGAAGAGAACAGAAACCAACAAAGCAAAAATAAATAAACAGATGGCCACACCCTCCACCTACCTATATCGACTTACTGTAACTGATATGTGTTATCTACTGTTGAGGAATATTATTTTAACTGGGCAAAGATGTGTTACATTTGTTTATGCTGCTGTATAAAGGTGTGTTATTTTTGTTTCTGCTGTATTTGTTTAACGATGTAAAGATGTGTTTAATTATGTAACGATATGCTGTATCTGTTTCACCTTGCCTGGCTAAGGCACCTGATTGGCCTAATAAAAAGCTGAATGGTCAATAGGAAGGCAGGAGAAAGGATAGGCAAGGAGAAATTAGGCTCGAGAGGAGAAGAGAATGAGAGAGACATCCAGGGCAAGAAGCCAAGCAGCCATCAGTGAGCCAGAGAGAGACATCAAGATAGTAAGAAAAGGTAAAAAGCCCTGAGGCAAAAGGTAGATAAAGAGAAACAGGTTAAGTTAAAAGGGCTACCCAGAAACGAGCCTCAGCTAGGCTGAGCATTCATAACTAATAATACGTTTCTCTGTCATGATTTGGGAGCTGGTTGGTAGCCCAAAAGAAAAAGCCTGGTACAATCTACAAAGACAGTATTATTCCTGAGCTTACATTTACATACATTGGACATATGGCCACAAAAAAGGACCAGAATATGTATTTCTCTAAAGAATTTGTTTTATAAAATACTTTAAAAAATAAAAAAAATTAAGATAGTTGTATTTCTCACATTTTCCCAAAAGCTACTACTGTCATTCTGCATGGACAATGGTGGCCAACAACAGTCAGAATTTTGGATGGAATTTGTATTCCTTCCTGTCAGCAATCATATGAATGATGTCACTAGTGTGACGTGGCAAGAACTGAAGTCTCTGTAGCTCAGATGACATTACCTCATAACCTGAAAGCCCTTGGAACAAACACACAGTGGCTGAGAAGCCTCCTCTGAGATGGTTTACATGTGTCGAGATGGGACACTTCACAAGGGCACCTCTGGGCTTCTCCAGTGACTACAGGTGCCCCTTCTGGTTATCTCCTCTTCCTCCCTGGCCCCTTCGCCTGTCTCTCTCTGAGGTAAGGTCTTTCTGTGTACCCGAGGCTGGCATGTAGTAGAACTTACTGTGTCTCCAATTCCATCTTCCTGCCTCAGACTCTCGGGCTGAGATTGTAGGCTTGTACCACCATGCCTGGCTCCCACTTCTAACAGATTTCTCTGTCCTGTGTGAATTTAGGTCTTCCAGACAGGTACTCTACCTGACTGCACAGCAAGCCTCCAGGTTTACAGCCTGTTTGTATCATCATGATGAAGAAGTCACCAAAAGTACCATCCTGGTCCTGCCTAGCAGGTTGCCCTTTCCCACTGTGGACACTGTGGGCACACGGTGAACACTGACCTGGGTGGCATTGCTTAACGGGCATGGGCACAGGCACGGCCACCATTTTCATTTAAATATGTATGCTCAAGTAATAGGACAACTACAGCTCACAAAATCAGGCCATAATGAGAATTAATGTTTTCCTAACTTAAGCTTCAAAGCAATAAAGGGCAAAATTTATCAATTTCTCTCCATTGTAATGTCTGTAATTACCCTTTTCAGCCACCAGATGGGAGTGATGTATTAAGATAAACATAAAAAAAGAATCTAATAAACTCTAAAAGAGGCAACTACTGCACAATGAAGACTCTTAGGCCCTTTCCTTCAGACTGGGCACAAAGCAGGAATTGTCCACACTTCAAGACTAATGCCATAGGCTGTGTGGCAGTGTGGCCACAGGGCGGATCCCAACAGATCTCAGCAGCCGTGCTGGTGGACTGAAGGACAGAAGGGTATGATCATACAAAAAAGATGTAGGGACATACACAACACCCACTTCCAGAGAGCACACTTCGTACTTGTGTGTCTGCAACAATTAGGATCTTATAGGATAAAATATTTATAATCTGGAGAGCATGACTGCACAGCTACAGAATTTAACTCAGTAAGGCAGGTGAACTTGTGTTTTCAAATTGAAATGCATGCAAAGAAATCGATTAGCTATATAATTTTCCATGGAGGCGATGAAAGTTAAAACATGTTAAATGAGACAACAAGAACTGACAATCCAGCTCTTCACTGCTGACTCTGGAGTTAGGACGGCAGTGCAGAGATTATCGTGTTTTCCATAGTAAAGTCTCACCCAAGGTTTAGTAAGTGTGAAATGTACTGTAAACACATTGTTCCTCAAATTAAATGGGTGTATTTAAGAATGATAAGCATGTAAGAGTTCAAGATACCCAAATACACAGATACACATACACATGTGTATACACACACACACACACACACACACACAACACGCGCGCGTGCGCGCGCGGTGGAGGGAGCTTCACACTCATCAGGAAGCTGACTTACATGATAAATGATGCAAACATAGTTACTCACATTCTTAAACTTTACACCATCGACAACAAAGGAAATTCCTCCCACACTGAGAGTGCAAGAGGGCAGCAATTTACACAATTTCTTCATTTATTCAAAGACTGTCAAAGTCAGGAAGAAAATGGGACACAAAACTAAAGCCCAACCACACAGAAGCCAGTAGCCTACGAGAAAACACACAGTGGCTACCACATCATTCTCCACTTTAAGGCTTTGAACTTACATAAAACTGTGAAGAAAATTATCTTGCAGAAAAGACCATGATCTTAACTATGAAATGTCTTTGGAAATCTTTTATCAACAGTCTGTGACAGGGGTAGAGCTGCCACACCACGTAACCGTCACCATCATGCCCATTCCTGGACTCCCTGTCAATAATCAGTGTGCACCTAGTTCAAAACAACCAGGAGGCTGGCATCCTGGGACCTTTTCAGTTTAGACTCAGATGACGGTAAATATAAACCAACTCTAAAAATCCCTTGCTAAACTGTCTCATGATCTGTAAGAGCTATCTACAAAACAATCACCCAGAGCTCACTTCTATTCTCTTTAGTCATTGAATTAAAACCTGCAAAGCGCTCAGAACAAAGCCTCACAACCAAAGGCATGTCCAAGCAACTGGCATGCATCTCCCTCCAGAGGCAAACCTGCATGGCACACTTTCAGGATTTACAACGGGACCGGATTTTAAACTTTCAACCTTCAGGGTTTTTTGTTTTGTTTTGTTTTTTTAACCAAAGTGACAAAAACATTTCTTTAGTGGGATTATATAGAGAGAATAAATTCTGACCACCTCTCTGTCCCTGCCTTCAGAACATCAGCATGGCCTGTGGCCACAGGCCAAGGGACTTTGAAAAAAGAGTCGAACTTTCCCCAGTTAAAAACAAGCTCACTTTGGACTCTGCCCTCCTCTTCACTGCCTTCCAGTCTAACTCAGTCACCTTAAAACCCCACACACCGCAGACACTGAGCTGTGTCAGTGTGCACACAACAGTTCTGCCTGACCACTCCCAACAGTGTGGCTGGCGGGTTATCCAGGACCGAGCTCCCCTCGACTCTATGCACAGTACGAGACTGACTCATCATAAAAAAAGGAGCTGCAGAGCTTACATTATAATCCTGCCTAACGTCGTCAATGTAGCAACCAAGTGAGCAGGAAAGAGCAACATAGCTCATCTGCATCACAGTTTCTGCTGTCTGGGAAACACAGAAGCCATTAAGGCTATCAGAAAGTAGGTATTAAGTGAAAACAAACTAAATTTTTACCAAGTGAAGTGGGTGAAACATGCAGAAGAGAAACTGATGGCTAAAAGAAACAGATGTTTAACCTAAATATAAAACATAATTATCTAAAATAAAACCAAATCATTAAGGACGAGGTACCTGTAACAGACAGCGAAATGCGCATAGGCAGCTACAATCCAGTTGTGGTGGCCAGCAACGATTAGCACCTTTCTTGGATCCACTGGAAATCCTGCAGGATTTAGAGAGGAGCAATTACATCTTAACTCAGTTGGAAAGCTCTGACTCCAAGGCCATTTCATTTCTCCCTGTCTGGCTGATAGGTGGTCAGAGCAGAGCACGCTCACAGCTTATACTACAGGGCATGCCTTCAACAGACAGAGGCAAAAGGAAGTGTTTCCAACAGATACCACAGCCCCAAGAGCCTAAAATGTGAACAGTTTGTCAACTGTTCCACAGAAGAAAACAAAAACAGAGGATCACATTATACTTCAAATGAATATGTGTGTTAAAAGATTTTCCAAGATCTAAACGATGAATCTAGATTTAAAATGGAAATAAAGGGCTGGGGGGTGGCCCGGTACCACGGCACTCAGTACTGTAGCCATGGGTTCAACACACAGCACCCTAAGAGAGTGTGAGTGGGGGAGGGGGGGAGGTCTGTGTCTGTGTGGGGCAAAAGAGTCATATTCAAACACCACGGCAGCCTGACACTGAGAACGAAGCACAAGCCTTCCTTCTCTGTGTTCTGAACCCGCTTACCCAGCCTAACAGTCTCGTCTCCATTTGCAGAGAGCACAGGCTGGGTCCCACTTCCTCGGGCTTCACCTTCCGTGGAATTCAGTCCATTCCTGGCATCCACAGAGGGTCTAGCTGTGGTAGTTATTTTACGACTGGGAATACCTTACAAAGGAGAAAAGACAGGCTTATCTGTTTATCCTTCTAAAAATTAAAAATATCACATTTTAACAGAGGGACACAAGCATCTAAACTGTTATATCAAAAATAGGTCTTCAAACACATCAATGTATCGCAAACAATTTAACTATAAAAAGAAAATAAGATACAACCCAACCAATTCCTGGTATTTTTACTATTCACAGCCCATGAGATTAAGGCTTATCATAGTACGTGCCCTTTTACTCAGCTTCAGGGTACTGAACAATCAGGCTCTCCAATCTAAGCTGCTCTTTAGGCTTATAGTAGTCACATGTCATTCTCACTAGGTCGAAGCTCACTGCCTCAAAGTTTCATTTCCTCATCCTTTCAGACAGGATCTTTTCAAAAGCAACACCTCTCAGAAGCACAATGCTGCCCAGGGAAAAGGCCAACTCTTCTCAGTAGCTGAGGGCATACTGACCTACACCTGCAGAGCTCCAGGGCTCCAGTCCTTGGGCTAAGGGTTCGCGATGTACATGGCAGCTGTAGTGCTGCCATGGAGATGTTCTTGAGCCCTTACAGAAGGTGGCATCAACCCCTGCTCCACATACTATGTGGTTTCACTCTCAAAGGGCACATGCTGATGAGGTTCAGATTTATCAAGACTCAAATAACCAAGAAGGTTTTTATAATTCTTATGTGTGTTCTTGTTCAGTGACAAGTGTGAACAAATTTGAGCTGCAGTACCTGGTGGAGGCAAGTAGCCGTGGAATAGGACACTGCCACAGGACGACCTCTCCAGCTCCTCACATAGCAGCAGCCTTCGAACTGTAAGAGTCAGCACAAGCTTGTCAGGGGGACATGCAAACACACACCTGCTCCACGTCTACTTTCTCTAGTTAAGGGTGGGAAAAGAGAAAGGAGAAATGTTTAAAATAATTCATAGCTGAGGTCATCTTTTTACTAGGAAATACTAAGCACTGAACTCCTCTCAAGAGGACCTGCTGGAAGACACTCTGCCCTGGTCAGTCCCGGGAGATCAACACATACCTAATGGAGTGATCCCGTAAAACTCTGCTTCGTGTCTGAGAACATTGATGCTCACTCCCCTGTAAAGACACGAACAAAGGCTGTGAGCTCTCTAACCAACAACCTGAGCTGCCAGGAGACAAAGGAGAAAGCATCAGACTCCTCACGGGGACAGGGTATCAAGCTTACATCTGTTTTTCTCATAATCTGACAGTCTAAAGGAAAGTCACATAGAACACAACATTCCGTTGGGCTGGAGAGATGTTCAGTGGTTAAGAGTGTATGCTTCTCTTCCAGAGGGCACAGGTTCAGTTCCCAGCACCAAAAGGCAGCTCAGAGCCACCTGAAACTCCAGTTCCAAGGGATCCAACTCCTCCTCCTGACCTCTAAGGACACACTGTATGCACATGATGCACAGACATATGTGTGGACAAAACATTCATAAACATAAAACAAAAATAAAACTTCAAAAAAAAAAACATTTTGTTACCTAAAAACCATATGTATTTTGATGATTTGTGTAAGAGGGCTAATACAAACAAATTACCAAGAAAAATCCAACAAGAAAAAAACCTGTAGAAACAATTGTCTTAAGTACAATTCTTCCTATTCATAATTTAACCTTCCTTGTTGTACTGTAAGCACCTTGCAAGCTTAGCTTTCTTCTGACTGTGCCTAGAACAGTACTCACTTACACACCCTGCAATATATCTGCTGGTAAAATAAAGTGAAACTTGGATTTTAAAAGGCCAGCAAGGATGTTTTATCCAGATGAAGATGGTTTTGCCACACAGTAGTAAAGTTAGGAAATATGTAAATAAGTGAAAACAGTGAGCTCTGGAGCCCACAGCACCAAGGCCAACTGGAACACTCAGCTTCGGTCTGCTCCTCCTTAGAGAAACCTTAGCATATGGAATTGTGAGTTAATGGTTTCATTTTCTATTAGAAGGTATGGACTTGGAAGGGTTGAAGTGGAGCAATTGCAGCCCAAAGAGAAGGACCCAAGGGGAGGGGATTCAGATCCGTCCACATCCCAGAAATGCTAGATGGGTGTGGCAGCCCACCTGTAACCCCAGATGCAGAAGGCAGAGAAAGAAGACCCTAGAGCAGGTTGGCTTGCTAAACTAATCCAAGTGATGGTAAGATCTGGGTTCAACTGAGAGACCATGCCTGCAAATCAAAGGCAGAGAGAGAGAGATCCAAGGTGCCTGACACCAACTTTAGTTCGGACACATGGACATACAGACACACAGACACACAAGACTGCGAAAACTTCCCAACTCCCCTTTAAAACCAAAAGTCAATGGTACAGTGGCAAAGGCCCAAAACAAGGAAGGGCTCAGGACACACATGGGGCTACTCAAGGAGCTACAGGCAGTCCCCGGACGGCTGAGAGACAAATTCCTAAGTAGTGGTACCAGCAATACAAATATGTTATGCAATCCCAGCACTAGGGAGTCAGAACCAGGTAGATCTCTGTGAGTTCAAGGCCAGCCTGGTCTACAGAGCAAGATCCAGGACAGGCACCAAAACTACACAGAGAAACCCTGTCTCGAAAAAATAAACAAAAATAAAAACAAATGTTATGCAAGAAACAGGTTACAACAATTTTTCACAAATGTCTTCCTTTTTTTTTTTAAAAGGAACCACTCACAAAATTTAAATTTGCTGGGCCTTTTTCAAGCAAAAAAAGGTGCTGAGTGCTAAGAAGAGAGGTGAGTATACAGTGGGCCTTTCCTTGTGGATTAACAGTGGGTCAGTCACAAAGCAACTTGAGTTTTTAAATAAATGAGGTGCATGAAAACAATCTCAGTCAGGAAGTTGAGAGCCTCCCTCTCCCCCATTCCAGGCCCAGACATAAGATGCAAACAAGTACCCTCAGTGCCCTTCTACAGACCTCACAAATGCCTGGCCTGCACACATCAGATACATTCAGCACTGGGAATATAAGGGACAAGTCAGACCAAAATCATGAATATACAACTCCATCTGCAAAGAACACATCTTCAGTATGAGCCAGAATTCAGTGGAGCAGCAGCTAACGGTAACACCAAGGTTCCTAAAAGTTGTCCCTACAAAAAGTTCTGAGCCTCAGTGAAGGTTTGCCAAAAATCCTAACCAAAGCTTCACAGTAGAAATGCAAACTGTAATTCAAGACGGCAAATTCACAGATACAGTTCAAGTGATTGTTCATGATCCATATCAGCTGCAATCTACTACATGTCGGTCACGAGGCTAGACTCAGCCACATAGTAAAGAGAGGGTGCCCTTAAGAAAGATCAGCGCAAAGGTAAGTGTATACAGCAGGAGCTGGGGCACTGACAGGCAAGAAGTCTTAGGTAAACACTGCAAAGACAGACACTGGAGAGCTGCCACTGTGAGAGAAATTAAGTACAGGCAGAAGACAGACAAGCAAGACCAAACCCAAAACGATCAGCCATTTGTCCAAAAGAACCTCTCCACTCTCAGCAGAACGGCAGCCTGGTAAGACGCAGGCTGTGGGCTGCAGGACCAAATGAACTACAGAGGGGCAAGACAGGGAGCGCCCAGGAAGCTGCCACAACATCCTGGAGGAAAGAGGCCTGGTGGCCTGTACCATCCAACTTCAGCTGAGGATGCCTGCTGCTCACGGAGTAGATCAGAGGTGCTCAGAGGCTGGAAGAAGCAGGTAACAAACACAGGTGGAGGTTTGTCAAAGGTACACAGCATATCTGTGTCTACAGCTGTGGTCTACAATTAACTACACACTTCAAAATAACCGAGGAAGTACTAAAGGTTCCCAACACAGAGTATCATTGGAGGAGACCATGCAGTAATTACCCTGATATGATTGTCACATGCTGTACGCTTGCATCTTACTAAGTGTCAACACGGTGTGCCATAGTAAGTACAAACACATCAACTAAAATGCAGTCTTGGGCAAGCACATTCCTTTGTGCCCAGGCCCGAACATTGGGTGCCAGCAAGGCCTCAGAAACGACGAGACCCTTACCTTAAGTCGAGTTCCTTTGTCCGAAGAAAATTTAAAATGGGGGCGAATGCTGCCGGGTCCCTATCAATAAATATCTGCAAGTGAAGAACTGTTTTATTATCAAGTCAAAAATGTATGTCCCGCCTTCAACATCTGAAACACTAATGAGGAACAGAAATTGACTGACAGATTGCCTTGGTTTTGATGTTTCTAAAATTGAAATGGTATGGCCGTAGTCAGTGTGGGCATGTGTTTTCTTTTTCTTTTCTTTTTTTTTTTTTATTTTATTTTACAATACTATTCAGTTCTACAGCCACAGATTCCCTTGTTCTCTCCCTTCCTGCCCCCTCTCCTTCCCCCCAGCCCACCCCCTATTCCTACCTCCTTCAGATCAAGGTCTCCCCCAAGGACTGGGATCGACCTGATAGACTCAGTCCAGGCAGGTCCAGTCCCCTCCTCCCAGATTGAGCCAAGCGTCCTTGCGTAAGTCTCAGGTTTCAAACAGAAATTACTAACAATGCTTGGGGGAAACACCCGGGCAACCTCACGCTGTTCTGGCAGCACCCGCTGCAGTGGCCACAGGGACTCCTGGGAATGAATGACGAGGGGAGCACTGTGCTCTCCTGCATAGACACAGGTCGGTGCTGCCACGGCTGTCACCTGAGGACAGGACTTCCGCAGCCTTAGCTGACAACCTCACCATCTCTGCTTCATGGGCTAGGAGGACATCAGATGGAGGACCACAGAAGGAAAAGGACAAAGATGCTTCCAATGGGAAAACCATGAACTGGGTTTTTATTTAATTTTGAACTAAATTTCATGCAGACACATCTGCTTTGCTGCTTTATTTTGCCTGCAACTCTTACCAAACAAACAACTGTAACCTGCTTCTGCGGGTTGTCACTCTCTTTCACACTAGTTATCTGAACCCACGTGCGTCCACAGGCACGTTGTGAGCATAAACTTCCCTGGCCTTTGTCTCCACAGGTTCATAAAAAATTGTAGGACTTTCCCACCTCCAAGTTTCTACCACTCCAATTCCAAAACAGTTTCTTCCTTATATTGATTGACTATTAAAGTTTCAATTATTGACTATGGAACTATCCCATCAATTGTCAATGCAATCTACATCCTATAATGACTCTAATCACAAACATCTCAGACTGCTATACACAACAGTTACTGCTTAAGAGTCTCCAGGTTAGAAACACTGCAATCCCAATTTAACAAAAACGCCATACTAAATTTGTGTCTACTACAATGTGAGCTTTCCTGTCACTATACACTGAAAATTATAAGGATTTGTTGACTGAATTTCGAAACACAACTTTATACTCACAGCACCGGTTTCATCTCGAAGTGTTGAAATTCTTCCACTCAGCAAACTAGGAGCCATTAAAACAAGCTGGAGTTAGTTGCAAAAATCTGAACATAAACAACTCCCTTACTAATGTCAAAGCCAACACAAGCAAATGTTCTGTCTCCACTTAAAAAAAAATCTCAATTTTAACCAGGTGTGGGGTGTATGCCTGTAACTCCAACAACTAGAAGGCTGAGGCAGGGGGATCAGGAGTTCAAGACCAGCCTGGGATACACAGCAAACCCCTTCTCAATAGTATAAAAACAGTAAAATTTCTCATTTAAGAGTTAACATTTTTAATTCAAATTATCAAAAAAATCTTCATTTAACTAATAAGGAAAATTTTCATATTTTGGCAACTAACCAAATATATAACATAAAAAATTGCATTAGTTACCTGGAAAAAAAAGAATCTGGAATCCACATGAGAGTCTGTCTTGAGGTACTGAATCTGCAATTGAAACCGCCTTGCATTATAAATGAGAACACACCTTGAGACAGGAGACAGTAATGCTCACAAGCTGATATGGTTACACTTGCATTGATTCTATTTATCGTGTTTACTACTTTTAAATTTTACTACTTTGCAATCAGAGTTAAGATTTTCAAACAGCTCTCAGCAAAATCAAATGCAATGCTTCCTAAATCCCAACTTTTTTAGTCCATCACACAAGCTCAACTTCTTGGCTCAGCTGTACAAATCTCTGGTGCCGCTGCTGTCCCCCGACTTTGTGTTCCTGTCTTGTGTCTCCATCCCAGCTCAATCACCTTCTTCATGTCCAACAGTCCAAGTCCTAGCCATCTTGCTGACACCACTAGCTTACCAAATCCACAATGGTGTTTCTAGACATTTCGTCCTGTATGACCTCTTTCTGAGCAATTAGTAACTCATGTAAATTATGTATTCAACACCCTCTCTACAGCATAAATTGGGCTATCTCCAATTTATGAGTTAAATAGGTACTGTCTGTTCCTTGTTAATCCCAGCCCGTCATTCAAGGTTTCCTTCATTTCCTTTCCCATCTTCCAAGTGGCACAGCAAATGTCAGTGAACCGCAGGCCAAGCTGAGAACTGCAGAGGTCAAGTGCACACCTGAGCACAGAGACACCAAGGGCTTAAACCATTTCCTTTCTTGATAGATGATTACTCCCTAAAAACCGTACAACTTCCAAGCTTACTTTTAAGAGCATGTTTAATAATCATAATAATCATAACAATAATAATAAAACTAGTTTTTTTTTTAAAAAAGTGGGTGGCAGTGTTTGGAGAATGACCTATAATCCTGTACCCTGACACTGGCACAGACACAAGAGCTACTCTGAAACAGAGGTGATAATCAGAGGCACAATTAAGTGTTTTGTACAAACTGAGACACTAGTTCCTCTGCAAAACCTATGGGCTTTATATGGCTACAGCAGAACATTTCCATATAAAGTATTGATAAACATGTTACCAAGCTGTCCACATGGTCACTGGCATGACCAGGCCTATGTTACCTAATGTCAGTGACAGCAGAAAAAGTACAAGCTCCCTTCCATAAAACGTCTGATTAAGCCCATTATCTCAGACATCATCTATTGTTATCAAAGCAGCTTCTTATTCATAAAGAAAAAATTAACTCTGCTTCCTCCATCCACAAATTCACAATCTGTAAGGAAAACACATCCTCTCAGTGACCTACTAAGGGAAAGAGGGACATAATGGTTTTTGAAAAATTGATTTATTATCTTATAAGTGTTTTGTCTGCATGTATCAATATGCACTATGTGAATGCCTGGTGCCCACAGGGGGCAGTAGAGGTCGTCAGATTCCCCTGGAACTGGAGTTACAGACAGTTGTGAGCCACCACATAGGTGTTGGGATTCAAAACTGGGCCTTCTGCAAGAGCAACAAGTGCTCTTAACCACTGAACCAACTCTCCAGCCCCAAATAATTAACTTCCTATAGATAGATCCCACATACGTTCCATTAAAAGATCTTATAGACACACAAGGATGCTAACTCATAACTAATTCCACATGTTATAATAATCTAAGTGTGAAGCAATTCCTATGCACATTAATCTAAGAAAGGAGCTAAAAACAGGTTAGGTAGCACATGCCTGTAATTCCACTACTCCAGAGGCTGAGGCAGGAGAATGGCATGAGCTCCATGTCAGCTTAGGATACATGGCAAATTAGAGGCCAGTGGGACTTTGTTTCAAATAAAGACATAAAGACATAAATAAATAAGGAGTTCAACAAGCAGGTCCTCAAGAAAACATGACAATTTTTCCTACCAATGTGTCTTAGCAAACTCTTTAATAGAACAAAGGTTACCACTAGTCATTAAAAGAAAATCAGTCAATGGTGAATCCACAGAAAGACTGGATTTCAGAAGGCATTAGATAACTTCAAGTAACAACGGTGGATCGTTCATCTTGATTGTCTATAATCACTATGGAAACAACCCTTCGGCGTGTCTGTGAAGGAGCTCCGAATTAGATTAAATGAATGGGAAGATCCACTCATGTCCTAGTTTGCTTTCTGTTGCCTCGATAAAACACTGACCAACATCAACCTAGGAAGAAAATGTGTATTTGGCTTCCAGGTCTCATCTGTCCCTGAAGGAGGCCAAGGCATGAACTCAAGACAGGAAGTGACGCAGAGACCATGGAGCAATGCTGCCTGCTGGCTCTTTTCCTCGGCTTGCTCAGCTACCTTTCTGATACAGCCCATGCCTGCCTACCTAGGGATGGTGCCACCCACAGCATGCCAGACTCTCCTATATCGATGAGCAGTGAATAAAATGTTCCCTGTGGCTCGCTCAGCTTGCTTTGTACAACCAGGGCCCCCTGCCAAGAGAAGTACCACCCACAGTGCGATGGGTCTTCCCACATCAATCATTAATCGAGAAAATGTCCCAAGGATGTGCCTCAGGCCGATCTTAAGGAAACAGTTTCTCAGTTGAGGTCCCCTCTTCCTAGAAGACCTTGCTTATGTCATGTTGACAAAAAACAAAACAAAACAAAACCACCAGCACCACTCCATTGGCTGGTGTTCAGGAACTCAAGGCAGGAGTCTGGGGGCAGGAACTGAAGCAGAGGCCAAGGAGCGAAGCTGCTGGTTCTGGCTGAAGGACTGAATCAAAGAAAAGGGGCTGAAGAGCAGCTAGCATCACTCCGGCCTGAGTGCAGACACCGAGCGGCCCCCTCTTACCTAAACGGGTACCTAAGTAAACAGACCGTGAGTGGCACTGGGATTCTTCACTAATGCTGTAAATAATAAACTCTACCGGTTTTTAAAGAAATCTCCAAGTCACTAAGTCAAACAAAAACCTGCCGTCCTCACTCCTTGAGGAGCAGGCTTGTGTCTTTCGTTCTGCACACTTTTTGATTCTTCCTCTGTGACTTCAGAGCTTCAGGCCATGCCACAGGCCATCTTCCATCCGTCCTTCCGGAGTCCACAGCCACTCACAGAAGGACTTTTTCTCTTAGTGACTTCTGTGACTGTCTTAACTATATTAAACTGTTTTGTAGCCCTGGAGTGCTAACAGGGTGTGCAAGTCGATGAAGACCTAGGAAGCAGTGTTACACTTAGCATCAAATGCTGCCATTTGTTACCTGATGTATTCACTCTTAACAATCCCAACGCTTAATTTTTACTTTTATGTTTCATTCCCACCTAACAACTGTTATCTGTCTTCTAAAATGTCCAAACCAGTAATAAATTTATTGCCATACTCTGTATTTTCTGCTAATTAGCACTTAGAAAAATTCAGAACCCATTAAGAATTAAGTCCCACAGATAAAGCAAAATGTTCAAGACTCAAAGCTTGAGTGTGCTTATGGTCCTCGGAGTTCAGTCACTAAGACATCCACTTTCTTTTTTATTATTTTATTTTTTATTATTGATATAGGTGGCGTAGGGGTGGGGAGGGGCACATCACAGTGTGCATGTGGAAGTCAGAGAAGAACTCTGTGGAGTCAGTGTTCTCCTTTTGTCTTTACATGGTTCCAGGGATGGAACTCAGGTCGCCAGGCTCGCTTCCGAAGGTGCCTTTATCAGCCTAGCCGTGGATGTGCTGGCTACATCCATCTCCAATACACGACAAATAACAACATAAGGGCTGAGGCGACGGTTCAGTGAGTTAAGAACACTCGTTGCTCTTGTTCTGTTCCCAGCACCCATGCCAGGCGGCTCACAGCAGAACTCACTACACCTGAAAGTCCAGTTCTAAGGATCCTTTGGCCTCCACAAACACCTGTGTTCACACACACAATTAAGACAAAACAATCTTTTCAAAAGTAACAATATAGCTTAGTTTCTGTCATAATACTTTGTTCTTTTGAATGCCTGAAATATGTCAGCCATCTAGTGTCAAGATTTTAAATGATTATAACCTTCCTTCTCCATAGTAACACACACGGCAGACCTCTTTTGTGGAGTATCTCACTTTTGCATATGAAGCTACTCCCAATACTTCATGTGATTTTTAGGTGGGCAGGGAAACCACATTTCTTACATGAGGAGATACACATTTGCATATGACCTGGTATGTATACAATGCAGTAGAAGTTCAACTTCTCCAACTGCTAAAACGTTGCTTTGGAGGGAAAAGGTGACAGAGCATAAAGACAAGTCCTAGCTCAGGGTTCCCCGGCACCCAGAGGACCACGGCACTGTTTTCACTGCTGTTCATCTCTAGTTTTTAAATAAGCAAAAGGGTTACATGTTTACAGTCTTAGACACTAAGAAAAAAAAAAAAGTCTTCCCAGGACAGCAAATTAGCCTATGTCCAGAGTACCCAACTCCCTACGTCCTTAAATGCCTAAATCTCAAGCTTCCCCTCCCCTCCACTAATGCTGGCACATAACCCTTTTCTGAGAAGAGTAATGTGTAAGTCAGGGAAAATATACAAAAACAGATTTGGCTGTTGTTGTTTGGGAGTTTTGTTGTTGTTGTTGTTTGATTTGGTTCCCCGCACCCCTCGCCAACAAACTTACGAAAAGGCACAGAATGGGAGTGGAAGGCCCAAGAGAGGACAAAGAAGAAACTCCGGCTGGTTTCCTTCTTGCCAACACCTAAGGTGCTCGCTCACACGCCGGTTTTTAGCCACCCTCCTCTACAAGTGGAATAGGCCCTCCCTGTCCATGCACCAAGAGAAACTCTGGAAATAAACAGCGATGTTGATCGACCCCGTCCCCTGCACTGACGTCTGTATTACACAATCCCTACCGAAGCAGACTCTCAAAGGCTCACTAGCATCCCTGGCAGAGGCCAAGCCCACACACACCTCGGTGAACCTAGAGAAAGGGAGGTCCGCTCCTAAACAGCAGCTCAAGCACTAGACCAGGCTTCAACCTGGCTACAACCTGCTGGAAGGCGTATAGCTCAGAGTCAGCATGCTTGCTTAGCAGGCAGGAGGCCCTGAGTCACTCGCTTAGGCAGGCCCAGCATGCCAACTGTGCTCCTCTAGCCTTGACACCCTAGGAACTCGGAGGAATAACGACTGAGTTCTAATAATCTGTGTACTTGACCTGGGGCCAGACTCTGAGGCATGCACGGGGCTGCTTGGTCCATGCAAACGCGTCCCCGCCTACAGCGGGTACCCAACCTGGTCGTGTAGACACCGCCCTGCCTGCAGCAGGCACCCCATCTGGTCGTGAAGATGCCGCCCTGCCAGCAGCGGGTGTCCCACCTGGCCGTGCAGTCGCCTCCTAGGCTGCAGCGAGTGTTCCACCTGGCCGTGCAGACGCCGCCCAGACTGCAGCGGGCACCCCACCTGGACTTGCAGACGTCGCGCAGGCTGCAGCGGGCACCCTATCTAGTCGTGCAGACGCCGCCCTGCCAGCAGCAGCGGGCACCCCACCTGGACGTGCAGACGCCGCCCCCGCTGCAGCGTGTACCCCACCTGGGCTTGCAGATGCCGTCCCGTACGGCCGCGGGTGTCCCGCCCCGCTCGTCCCCGCGCGGCCGAAGGGCTCACCTGGTCCCCCCTACGTTCAGCTGTACGATCTCCCCGCTGCTGGCCGCCGCCGCGGCGAAGCTGCCGCAGTGCCCGCCCGCCATGTCTGCGGCCGGAGCCGGGGCCGAAGCCAGGAGCAGCGGGTGAGCGGCCGGAGCACCCACGGAGCACCGAGCCTCCCGCGGTGTCCCGGCTCGCACCCCCTCCCCCGCTGCCTGCCCCCCGGCCTCCGCCTCTCGTGGCTGCAGGCCACCGGCCCAGCCCGGCCTCTCCTCAGGGCCCGCTCGCCTCCATGGCGGACGCCACAACCGTCGGGAGGACGGGTCGCCGCGTGGGACAAAACGGCGCAGTGCGGTCGCCTCCCGGCTACGGAGTGGAGTGGGCGGAGCCAGCGGGAGGGAGGGGATCCAGACGGCAGGCGAGTCTGGGAGGGAGGATCGAGCGCAGCTGTTGCCAGAGGAAAGATTGGGGTTTTTTTGGTTTTTGTTTTTTTCTTTTTTCCTGTTCACCTTCACACTAATTCGGGGAAGAAAGGAGACTTCGCAGTCGTTTGGGTTGATATCTAATGCATGTGTGCACATTCAGTGAAAAGTTAAGAATCTGAAGCCCTTACAGCGCATGACCTGCAAACTCCATAACTTCCATGCCTCCACTGCCCAGGACAGGAGAAAGCAAAAACACCCTTGGGGTGTGCAATGTCCAGCAACCTGTTTCTAGAATGTAGATACACATGATTTTGTTTTGTTTACTGATTGATTCTTTTCCCCCTCTCGGATTTTTTGCTTTCAGCATTAATGCACCGCAGCCCCAACCTGGAGGTAGAACATGAGGCTTTGTGCTTGCTAGGCACTGCTGACCTAAACACCCAACCCCTAAAGCATACTTTTAAAGTCCACTATGGCAGTGTACCCTAGCTAATGTGATAAGACTGAAATTACAGCTAACCTGTGTTAATCGTGGGCTTACTATAGGTGAATGGTTTTCATTTATTTTTACTGTTTTACTAGAAGGAGTAGGGACTGAACTCGAACTTGACACATGCAGACCACTCTACCACTTGGCCTTAGCACCACTTCAAAAATAGAAGATAAAGGATAAAAGCAAACTACACAAAAACTTCAAAAAAAAAAAAAAGATGGAGGTTTAAAATCACCTGAAAACTTGCTCAGAATTACAGAGCTGGAAAGGGGAGTGGGGGATGGTTCCGATCAGACTTCATTGTGTTCATGTATGAAATTCACAAAGAATAAGATTTTTAAATGCTATGATGCTGCAGAGGGATAATATTCTAGACAATGCTCTAGAACGGCTATGGAAGGGCAGGATAAGCTACTAGGCAGACCTGTGGGAGAAGGCTCATGGGAAAGAAAGCTGCCTGTCTAGTTAGCATTAGTTACTACTGCTCTAATGAAACAACATGACCAAAAGCAATTTGGGGAGAAACGGGTTTTTGTTTTTTTGTTTTGTTTTGTTTTGTTTTGCTTTCAGCTCATCAGAGGAAGTCAAGACAGGAATCCAAACAGGGCAGGCACCTGGAGGCAGGAGCTGATGCAGAGGCTGTGGAGGAGTGCTGCTTACTGGCTTGCTTCCCCATGGCTTGCTCAGCCTGCTTTCTCATAGAACCCAGGACCACCAGCCCAGGGATGGCTTCACCCACAATGGGCAGGGCCCTCCCCCACCCCATCAATCACAAAGTAAGAAAATACCCTGTAGGCCTACGTAAAGCCTGATATTATAGAGACATTTTCTCAGTTGAGGCTCCCTCCACTCAGATGACTCTAGCTAGTGTCAAGTTGGCATAAAACTAGCCAGGGTACTACCTTAATTGAAAGAGAAATATGGGAAGGAAGGAGTGTCCACATTGTTAAAACTCCTAGCCACTCCTCCAGCTACATGACCACACACATGCTGTCCAGTAGCCAAGCAAGAGGCTTCGTCATCCCAGGGCCATACTTCCTATGTAATTCATGCGCTAAGTGATAACATAATTTGCGCATGTGTGATCACACAATCTATGTGCATGTGTGGAGTAGCTATGTAAGCCCATATGTCGATTGTGCAGGGGGAACCTATAAAATGTGGGTTCCATCAACCCCTCTCTCTTCCTTCATGACCATTCCCATAGGCCTAAGCACCACCTTCTGTTCCCTTCCCTTAATAAACTCTTATAGTGGTCTTTTCTCACAGAGTAAACAACGCCACTTAATGAATAACATTGCGCCGCTTAATAAATAACACACATAGAGAGATAGCTTTCATTATTCAGAACCAGAAATAGTCAGAAAGGAAGAAGCAGATAAGGGCATTAACGTATTGTGAATTAATCTCCTACTGGCAATAAATAACAGTCTTTCCTCAGCTGTGGTTTGAGAAAGAAATGTTCCCACAGACTCATGCATTTGAACGGCCATGCCCCGCCCTCCTCCTCCCTGCTCCCCCCCAGCTAGTGCTGCAGTTTGTGGACCTATAAGCAATGGAAACTCACTGAAGGATGTGGATCACTGAGTGTGGATGCTGAGATTTTACAGTCCAGCCACACTGCCTGCCTTCTCCCTGCTTCCTGTTCCTCCAGTATGTGAAGTGAGGAGTCCTACCGCACCTGTGGCCACCATAGTTCGTCTGTTTCCATGCCCTCCGTGATGCACTGTGTCCCCTCAAACTGTAAGACAAAATAAGCCTTTCCGTCCTTAAGTTGCTTCCTGTCACATACTGGTAACAGCAATAAGGAAAGTACAGGCTCTGCATATTGAGTTTTCAATAAAACTCAACACATCAATATATCGAAGTGCTTTGAAAACCATTGATCCAAACCACATCATTTAAAAGAAATAGAGAACAGAGAAGAATCCAAAAGAAGTTTTTAAGTGCTCAAAATGTAACATTATGCCTACACAAGTGCCAGATGCTGAATCACCTCTGCCTTAGTTACTTTTCTGTTGCTGTGAAAAGACACCATGATCAAGACAACTAATGAAAGGGAACATTTAATTGGAATATTGCATACAGTTTCAGAGGGTGACGCCATGGCCATCGCGGCTGGAAGCAGACAGGCCCGGCACTGGAGCAGCTGTGAGCTTACACTCTGATCTGCAAGTTGGAGGCAGAGAGAGGGAGACTGGGGTTGGTATGAGCTTTTGAAACCTCACAGCCCACCCTCTACCGCTGTTACACAACCATCTAACGAGGCCATGCCTCCTAATCCTTCCCAAACAAACTAGGGACCAAGCATTCTACTCTAGGAGCCTATGGGAGCATTCTCATCCAAACCACCACAATCTCTGTAGTTGATAAGATTCCTTGATTACCACACAAGAATGCATTAGTAAGCCAGGCGGTGGCAGTGGTGGTGGCGCACACCTTTAATCCCAGCACTCAGGAGGCAGAACGAGGTGGATCTTTGTGAGTTCGAGGCCAGCCTGGGCTACCAAGTGAGTTCCAGGAAAGGCACAAAGCTACACAGAGAAACGCTGTCTCGAAAAACCAAAAAAAAAAAAAAAAAAAAAAAAAAAAAAAGCATTAGTGTGTTACCACATTCTTGGATGAAGTAGTAGCAAATGTTATTATTTCAGAGATAACACATCTCCTTAATAGATGAATTCAAAACTGTGTGTGGTGCTGAGTACTTAAGCAAAAAAGCAAAGATTAATGCTGCCGTGCTCAGTTTGGAATCTGTAAACTGTGTAAATGTAAAGTTTTGAGAAAGTACTTCTTAATTCTATGATTAAAATTAAAAAATAACAAGACATGTTTGAAGTTGTGCTCATTTTTTCCCTCTGTCAAAAATTTTGAGTCTAACTAAACAGAAAAAAGTAAATAAAATACATATTTTTGCTAATAAATAAACCAGTGTTAGTCTACTTGAAAGTGAATATCTTTGATAAATAAAATTTGAATATCAGATTTCATGGATTCTTTATCCTACATGGCCAAGACCATCATTTTAAGAGATACTTGGGAAGAGAGGAAAGTATTACTAGAAACCATTCTTCGCGCTTATTTATTTAATTTTTCTTTGCTGATATAATTTTCTAGGCTTCCTCCCTGTTTATAATAATTAACCATAATATTATAGGTAATGCTGTTTTAAAGAGATTTATTTTTATCTTATTTGTATGAGTTATATTGCTTACACATATGTATGTGCACTATAAGATGTGTTCAGTGCTAGTGCCTATGGAGGTCAGAAGAGGGCATCAGATCCCCTGGAACTAGAGTTACAGTTGGTTACAAATTACCATGTGGATGCTGGGAATTAAATCTGGGTCATCTGGAAGAGCAACAAGTGCTCCTGAATGCTGAGTCCTCTCTCTCTCTCTCTCTCTCTCTCTCTCTCTCTCTCTCTCTCTCTCTCTCTCTCTCTCTCTGATGTAGTGAGTACCCGTCCCACCTATGAATTGAGGTACCACCCCTAGGGTGTAGCCTCTGAGCTAGCTTAGGACCTGAAGGGCATATACTCAGGCCCCTTCTTTTCTCCCTCGTGGGCTTGGGTGGTGGAGACTGATTCAGAGGGCAGAAGCAGCATGGACCAGCCATCAGCCTTCTAGGACTCCACGATGGATTTGCCTTATCCTGTTCTGTGAGCTGTTCTCCTCAATACAATGTTTTAAATAAATAGTTCCTTATCCATGCCCTCCAAGAGGGCTTCCAATGCCTTCCAAGAGTCTCCATGTGCTCAACTATTGGGCAATTCTCTGAACATTGTCCACTGAGATTTATGAGGATTTCATTGTATAAGCAGGACTCAGGCATGGACAATGATGTTTGAATGAGATTGGATTCAAAGGGTGCTATGTAGCTAGAGTTTTCCTGCCTGGCCCACAGTCAGGACAAATCTCTCTCACCCGCCAGTCCCACAGCCACTCAGACCCAACCAAGTAAACATGGAGACTTATATTGCTTACAAACTGTATGGCTGTGGCAGGCTTCTTGCTAACTGTTCTTACATCTTAAATTAACCCATTTCTATAAATCTATACCTTGCCACGTGGCTCGTGGCTTACCGGCATCTTCACATGCTCCTTGTCATGGTGGCGGCTGGCAGTGTCTCTGACTCAGCCTTCCACTTCCCAGAATTCTTCTCCTCCTTGTCCCGCCTATACTTCCTCCTGCCTGAATACTGGCCAATCAGTGTTTTACTTACCAACCAAATCAGAGCAACATATTTGCCATACAGAACATCCCACAGCAATGCTACACAATGCTAACAGGCTGAATGTTTCAGATTCCCTTTAGTCTCTATATGGAACATTCTTTCCTCCAAGGTATGGAGCAGAATTCTTCCGGAATGGGTCTGTGATAATTTGAATATAATTGGCCCCCATAAGCTCTTTGAGAGTGACACTATTAGGCGGTGTGGCTTTGTTGGAGGAAGTGTGTCACTGTGGAGGCGGGCTTTGAGGTCTCATATATGCTCAAACCTTGCCCAGTGTCTCAGACTTTTGGGTCTGAGATGTTGCCTTCGGGTCAAGATGCAAGAATGATTAGCATCTTCTCCAGCACCACGCCTGCCTGCATGCTGCCTTGCTTCCCACCATAATGATAATGGACTAAACCTCTGAACTGTAAGGCACCCAATTAAATGTTTTCCTTTATAAGAGTTGCTGTGGTCATGGTGTCTCTTCACAGAAATAGAAACCCTAACTAAGACAGGGAGAGTCTTGCTTAGACAAGTGGATCAGAGGGGTCCTGACAGCCATCTTCCAGACAGGAAGGCGGGGAAGATTCTATGATCTGCTTTGGGGGAGAGAAATGCTGTTTTCTATGGTCTGCCTTTAGGAGTGAGTTATGAGCCTGGAACTGCAGAGGAAAACCAGAATATGTGGATTAAAAACAAACATACTATGCAAAGCTGTGAGCAGGCTGGCCTCCTAATCTCCTCCCTCCTGGTAGCTCTGCCAACATTAACTGGGCTTTTGCTTCCTAACTGTACAAGATGGTACCCAGAGCATGCCCTGCCCTGTAGTGATATATTGTGTACCCTAATAAAATTTGCCTGAAGACACTAGATTAAACATAGATGCCAGGCAGTGGTGGCACACACCTTTAATCCCAGCACTGGGAAGCAGACATGCCTTTAATCCCAGGAAGTGATGGCTGGGTAGAGAAAGGTATATAAGGTGTGAGGAGACAGGAACTAAAGGCTTTTCAGCAGAAGTGTCCCTTTTAGCTAGAGGCTTTTTCGTCTGAGGAAGCTTATTTGGCTAGAGGCCTTTTGGGTAGAAGCTTTTCAGGCTGAGGAGTCCTAGAGGTAAGAGGTGGCAGTGGCTTGTTCGTGTGTGTCTGATCTTTCAGCATTTCCCCCAATATCTGGTACCAGGGTTTATTATTATTATTATTATTAATAAGACTTTTGGCCGGGCGTTGGTGGCGCACGCCTTTAATCCCAGCACTCGGGAGGCAGAGGCAGGCGGATCTCTGTGAGTTCGAGGCCAGCCTGGGCTACCAAGTGCGCAAAGCTACACAGAGAAACCCTGTCTCGAAAAACCAAAAAAAAAAAAAAAAAAAAAAAAAAAGACCTTTTAGCATTCTTGCTATACTACCCTCCAAAGAGTAAAGGTCATTTGTCTCCCCTAGAATTTATCGATCTTTTCCTAGGGCCTGGAGGCAAAGGGAAGGTTTCTGTCTCCTTTCCAGAGAGTACCAGCAAGGAAGTGCTCCATCTTCTGCTTTGCCCCATGTATTAGCTAAAGCAAGACATCCACGGAGTCTCTTTAAAGGGCAAAGACTTTATTAAGAGGAAAACTCACTATATAGAACAGAATTGACACAGGATCAGTCCCACATCCAATTCCCACGAGGGAGCTGAGAGAGAGAGAGAGAGAGAGAGAGAGAGAGAGAGAGAGAGAGAGAGAGAGAGAGAGAGAGAGATGCCTACAGGTTTTAAGGGTCACCAGAGGCCACGCCCCAGGGGCGTGTACTTCAAGGTCATAGGCTGGTGGAGCAGTTACCAGCTGCCTCTCTAGGGGTGGTGCTTCAAAGTCATAGACGGAACAGCTATCCACTACAATTAGCTGTTTTTTTTCTGGTGCTGAGATAAAATACCATGACCAAAAACAACTTAGAATAGCAAAGGATTGATTTTGGGCTTACACAATACTGTCTAGGTAGTCCAACAATGGCTCTTTCATAATGGAGAGGTCCAGTATCTGGTAGTAGCTTAGCCTACCAGGCTGCGTGGATCATCAGACCCCAGACATTGGAGGCCTAGAGGGTTCCTGGAGAGCTGCTGTTTCAGTCTGTGTTGGAAACCCAAAAACATCAGTGAAGGAATGTAAAAGTAGCAGGAAAGGTGAGGTCACGAGTGTGAAGAAACAGGTAGGAAAACAGTTTCTTTCTTCCATGTGTTTTTATGTGGGCTGTCAACAGATAATATCATTCACATTCAGGACAGGTCTTCTCACTTTGAATGATTTGATAAAGAAAGTCCTTTACAGCAGTGTCCAGTGGTTTACATTTTAGTTGGTTCCAGATCCAATCAAGTTGACAACCAAAACAAACCATCACACCTTGATATGTATTAAAGCCATTCATGAGAGGTCCAGAGGAAAGGACACTGGGCTGGTGAGAATTTTCACTTCTTGAGTTCCCGGCCATGATGAATTGTCTTCTTTTCCCTTGCTCAGCCTCTGTTTGCACCTCAACTGCTTTCTTCTTGGCTGCTTTTTGAGGGGCCACCCTTGCTGTGCTGAAGATGAAACTGTTGTGCCCTGGGCGCTAGACCTCCAAAGAGATCACCAGAGACACGAACGCACTGAAATGCAAAAGCAAGGTTTATTGAAGCAGTTCAAGCTGCGGCAGGGACCTCGGTCGAGCACCCAGACACAGCGGAGGCTAGAGGAGGTGCCCGCCCCTCTGCAAGCTCAGGTTTTAAAGGCAAAAACCATAAGGTTACATCATTTAGGGGTGCGAGTATGGGTACAATTCTTATTGGCTCAAGTTTTAGGGGCTTTTCAGAATTTCTGTGTTATCTTACTTTGTAGTTTTAACCAGTTGTTTGTCAAACTTTATAGACTACCTCTGGCATTGGGGTATTCTGTGGTTAGTCAATTGTTACCAGATAGTCCTTCAAACATCCTGACTTTGTACTTTGACCATCTCCAGCATTGGGGCATTCTATGGTTAATCAGTTGCTACCAGATGGCTCTTTAAATATTCTGACTTTTCCTGGGACCTATGTCAGCAGCTCTGAGAATCTTGAAACTCAGGCCTGTTTCAAACTGGGGTGAGGGGATTGCTTGAAATGGAGGTGTTTTGGTTCTTCAGAAAACCCCCAGAGAAGCTGCTTTCCTGGCGTCTTGGTAGCCTGGGCTCTGGGGAACTCATGAAAACGACTGTTTGCAGCTGGAGAGACCGTTCACTGCTTACAAGTGTCTATTGTTCTCCCAGAGGACCCTGGTCAGGTTGCCAGCACCCACACTGGACAGCTCACTGTTACCTGTAACTCCAGTGTCAGGGGATCCAGGGCTCTCTTCTGGTCTCCAAGATAATACACACCCAGACACAGACAGATCCACAGAATGAAAAACAAAAGAAATCTTTTTCAAAAAGAGAATAATGATTTGGCTTTTGCTCATTAAGATGGGATCATCATTATCTTGGGGCTCTTTATCTCTTATGTGTAAGTAGAACTAAAATGTGATTTAAATTATAATTCCCAGGGTTACAGTCTACATCTCTTGGTTGTCTTTCTGTTCTTTAATTTAATCATTAAATACCATTTCAGGGTAACCAGTGTAGGCCTACAGTAGATGACAGAGCCCACTTTGGACAATCTAGGGAAACTCTAGGTCAGAAATAAGTTAAACTTTTACACACACACACACACACAACCAAGATGTTACTAAAAGAACTTTCTGTTCAAAGAGAAAACTATTCTCCTGCCATTGATAAAATTAGTCATTTTTATGAGACAATGGATAGTGATTCAGAATTCTAAGAGGCAGAACATTCAACAAAGTCTCTCTGTGTTCCATTTGATATGCAACAGCAACAAGCTCACAGTGTCCACATTGTTCTGCATTCTGCTGTTGAGATATTTTTCCTTTAAAGGTCAGGGCAGAACTGGGAAGCAGCCTTTCCTGCTTTAGGCCGAAAGGAGGCCAGGCAGGGTCAGGAGGCCAGGCAGGGTCAGGAGGCCAGGCAGGGTCAGGAGGCCAGGCAGGGTCAGGAGGCCATGCAGGGTCAAGCTCTGGACACATCCTGCTGTCTTTCTCCCCACTGGAGGAAGCTGCCTCCTTCCTATGCACTGTGATTGACAGGGATGATTGTGAGCGAATTGCTTTCTTTCTCAGTAGGGGGACAGAAAGGCAGACTCCCTCTCTTCTGTAGAGGTAGGCAAGCTGCTGAAGTTGCTGTGACACTGAAGGGTAGAAAACGTGTAAAATTCCTTATTCTCTCATTTATTACCCTTCTTGTAACTCATCTAAATCATTCTGTGGGACTGGAATGGACAGAGCAAGCCATTCCCTCCCATCAGTCCATGTGTCCCGAGGTGAAGGATGTGCATCAAAGAACAGCTGACCCTGGGCAGGGCTGTTTGAGTCCTACACAGTGCCACTCAGAGGACTTGGAGGGCACTGTAACAGTGAACTGTCAAGCAAATGGAAGGACATTCAGAAGAACTAACCAGGAAAAGGAGATGCTCCAAAGTCCAGAATCCAAAGCCAAAAGAGGCAAGGAAAGAGAGCAAAGCAAAAGGGTGGAAGGGCATGGACTGGAGGCTCCAACCTCCAGTTTGGAGACAAATCCTTACCACAGGCAGAGCTGTCTTTCCTTCACAAAGTTCCATCACCCTAGAGGGCAGTTCCAAGTACCCACTAACCTGGATTGCACATAACTGTACATTACTGAAAGCATATGTCATCCATGGAGCACACAAGAGGCAGGGCTTCTTAAACATCTCCCATTCATGACCTGGTATTTTAGCCCAAGAATATCTTGCAAGACCTTTTGCAAATGAGTATATGAAGCAGTATACAAGTAAAAATATGTATTGGTAATAAGTCAGAAAGAGGAGAGTGAGATCGCTCTGTAGGTTAAGGGGGTCTCTACATAAGCCTTGTGACCTGTGTCTGAGTCCTAGAACCCAAGTAAAGGTGGAAAGAGAACCTGTTCCATCAATTGTCCTCTGCCCACCACATGTATATGGCAACACATGTACCCCCTCCACCAATAATAATCAATCAATAATGGGCTGTTGAGATGGCTCAGAGGTTAAGAGCACTGGCTGTTCTTCCAGAGGTCCTGAGTTCAATTCCCAGCAACCACATGGTGGCTCCCAACCATCTGTAATGAGATCTGGTGCCCTCTTCTGGTGTGCAGGCAGAATACTGTATACATAATAAATAAATAAATAAAATTTAACAACAAAAAATAATAATAAAAGTTTAAAAGGTCCTGTTAAAAATTTATTATAAGGCATTTCTTTGGTAAACATAATTTTGCCATTTACATACTGAGATGGATGCTTTTGCTGATTTTTACATACATAATTAAATACTGGTTGCTTAGTTAATACTCTAGGGCATCTCTGATGTTTTTCAGAGTTGTTGTGTTTTGGTTTTGCAGTGGTCCATGCTGAAAAGGCTGCTGTGCATAAATATGTAGGACAAAAGAGCAGAAGTATATTATCGGTGGTTTAGTGGATAGGATTCGGTGCTCTCACAGCCACGGTCTGTAGCTAGAGTTTTCCTGCCTTGCCCACAGTCAGGACAAATCTTTGTCACCCGCCAATCTCACAGCTGCTCAGACCCAACCAAGTAAACACAGAGACTTATATTGCTTTCAAACTGTATGGCCATGGCAGGCTTCTTGCTAACTGTTCTTATAGCTTAAATTAATCCATTTCTATAAATCTATACCTTGCCACGTGGCTAGTGGCTTACCAGCATTTTCACATGTTGCTTGTCCTGGCGGGCAGCTGGCAGTCTTCTTCTGCCTTCCTGTTCTTTTATTTCTCCTCTCTGTTAGTCCCACCTATACTTCCTGCCTAGCCACGGCCAATCAGGTTTTATTTATTGACCAATCAGAGCAACTTGACATACAGACCATTCCCCAGCACAGCCAAGTGCAGACCATCTCAGACACTTGCACTCAGGCTTGTGGTCCTAATCATCCTCTATGTGGACCTGCTGGGTAAAGCCACGAGGAACCCAAAAACGGACTCCCACAGGACATACAGAACATCCCACAACAATGGTCCGGCTAGCTCAGTCAGTAGAGCATGAGACTTCTAATCTCAGGGTCGTGGGTTCATGCCCCACATTGGGCATCAGATAGCGGTGAAATGATTAAGGCCACTCCATGTAGTTAAAAGGGGAATTTATTTAATGGCGTAACTTACAAATGAAGGGATAGGTAGGTTGCGGGTTCTGTGAACGACACAGTGCAGTCCGGCGGTGTTCTCTGGAGAATGCTCCTTGGTCTACCTCTAGGGTTCACAGTCCAAGAAGGAAGTGAGCATGGCGCATCCTGATCTCGGGTCTTCAGGGCCCTCCCTTTGCCCTGCCTTGTAGGTATGACAGTTACCGAAGCCTCAGTGGGGGTTGGAACTTCCAGACCAAAGCTGGAACGGCTGCCCACTGCAGTATATTCAGGGCCATTTTAGAAGCCATGAGAAACAGTGCTGTAGTCCCAAGCCAACACTCATGTAATGACCTTTTATGAATCTGAAGAAAGCAGCTCACGCCACTGCTTACGATCAAACACTCTAACACAACCCAGTGCCAAGGTATACCAGCCTCACAGAGACTGAGGAGCAGCAACAGGAACATCCTGAAAGTCTGTGTTTTCTATAAACCAAACTGTGGTGTTTCTGTGAGAAGAATTTGCAGGTAGTGGTGAGAACACTGCATGGCAGCTGAATGTCAAATCTGAACTGACATGTTTCAGGCAGCCTTCCTCGACACTGGGTCCCATGGTTGCAAGTGCTGTGCCAAGTGTGCATGCTGAGATATGTTCAGAACCCAGGCCCCAGTGAAGTCACACAGAGCAACACAGGAGAGCACTGTCACACACACACACACACATGCACACACACAAACTTGTTATGCATTTGATTTTTGAATAGAATTTTGATCACTGCACATCCAGAAACATTTTAATGCTGCCAGAGTTTTCATGACCTCCACCTTCAACTACACAAC
This sequence comes from Peromyscus leucopus, assembly GCF_004664715.2. NCBI lineage: Eukaryota > Metazoa > Chordata > Mammalia > Rodentia > Cricetidae > Peromyscus > Peromyscus leucopus. The sequence goes on along the minus strand of NC_051076.1, from coordinate 9,486,084 downwards.
CCCATATAGGATCATGACCCTCGGCTTCAGAAGCCAAGCTCAGAGGCTCAAAGGTAGGAAAGGGCATTCTGCCCAGGGGAACAGAGGGGCATTCTGCCCAAGGAGTTCACACTTTGCTAGTGTACAAATTGATACTGTTACATAAGGTGAATTAGGATGGACAGAGTCTCATGGAAATATAGAAGACCCTGCAGTGTTGTCTGGGGAATTCAAAGTGGATATTCAAACTTCTTTTTATGGATGAATAAGGAGGATTTGTTTACCAAAGAGGCTGCTTAGGGCATAGAATCATGCCTGAGAGAGGCCATTGTATGGCTGGGTAACTGAGAAGGAAGGATGATTGGCATTATTGCCAGGGGCAACGCTGGCAGAGGGAGCTCATCAGGATGGGAGAGCAGAGAGAAACAGAAAGAGGGAGGAGGCACAATGCATAGGACCTTATCTGCCAAACTGACACTTTGATTTAATACTATGGATGCTGGTAATTATCAATGTCTCTTTAATTGTACAGATGGCAAGACTGCTATTCATATGGTGGGAAACTTGGGGTTTTGAATAAGCTGGTAAGGGGAAGAAAGGGGAAGGGAGGCTCTTGCTAGGTGACTGTTACATGAGGTAAAAAATGATGAAGATACGGCCTAAGGGAATCAACTATAAAGAAATACGTTATCATTACCATAACTGCTCTTCCTGTGGACTTCAGATACTGCTGCTGCTGCTGCTGCTGCTGCTGTGTGTGTGTGTGTGTGTGTGTGTTCAGATGCACACAATTGGTAGACAAACTTTATTCTGGAGTAGTTTGTTTACCAACACCATCTCTTCCATCTCTCCCAAGAACCCCCCAGTGAATGTACACTCATTTGCTAGAATTTTATAGATGTGAGTTTGGGGAGGTGGCTTCAACAGTAGTTTGGGAACTGTCCTGAAGCTTGGGTTATTTATTAAAGTGGCGGTTATGGGGATCTCTGCAAACTCCACGGCCAGCAGTGTGTCATTCTGCAAGAGGTGAAAAGGAAATTCAGTCCAGCATGATTCAGTTGCCGGTGCTGGTTCAAATTCCAAGAGTCTGAGGCCAAGTAGTTTATTTTAGGAATATTTAAGTTTAGCACAATTTGGTGAAAAATTTTCCTGGTGATAATTAACCCAACAATAAAGCTTAAGACAGGACTATATAGAAATTCTTTGTAAACTACATGTGACATCTTCCATAAAGATAGGTTGCATAGATTGAGAAAAACAAGTTCATGATAAGGGCCTGTGGAAAGATCTGATGTGGTCTCAGACACACAGATAGGGCAAAGGTCACCAGGCTATTAACCACATCTAACCAGCCTTCTGGGTGGAAAACAGGTTATCCATCTCTCTCTTTGAAGAGACAGCCTTGTGTGTTTAACTTCCCTAGTTCTCCTGGCACTGATCTGTGAGCACAAGGACCTCCATGCCTCCTAAAGGCAGTTCTCTCAATGTGAGAGTCAGTCACTAGAAGACACGTGACTTGAACCACATAAGGGAAGAAAAGGACTCAGACAAAAGAGAGTGGACAGGATGCAGTGTGGGCCGGGCAGACAGGGGAACAGACAGATGAGAAGCAGTCGGGAACACAGTGTGTCTGAGGACCTGTTAAGTAACTTTGGCAGTGTGGAGGGAGGTGATAAAGTCTGTTGCTGTGGAATAATCCTTCTGTGCACTGTGTGAATATATGTCACCATGATTGGTTTATTAAACAAGCTGACTGGCCAATAGCTGAACAGGATAAGGTAGGCAGGAAAGCCAAACTAGGAATGATGGGAGGAGGAAGGGCAGAGTCAGAGGAGTTGCCAGCTGCCGAGGAAGCAGGATGTGTATAAAACGAGGCAACAGGTCATGAGCCACATGGCAGCAGATAGGTTAGTAGGAATGGGTTAATTTAATTAAGTTTTCAGAGCTAGCTAAAGCCCAGCCTGAGCTATCGACTGAGCATTTATAATTTATATTATGTCTCCAAGTCAATTATTTGAGAGTGGCTGTGGGACAGGAAAATTCTGCTGTAGTCTATTGAGAGGGCTTTGTTTTAGCTCCTTCGTTCTTACTTGTCTATATTAAATCATCTATTAACCATGGTTGCTTACCCGATCACCACTCCAAAAATGCTTAGAAGACTTGGAATAGTGTGAGTGAAGCCGGAGAGTCAAGTACTGTTGCCTGTTTTAAAACACAAGAAAAGGATCCACGTTGGTGTATTTTATATTATTTGTTCCTGTATTACAAAGCACATATTTCTGTTGTCTCCTTTTATTTACCTATTGCCGCTCTAGGTTAGGATACCTTTGTGATCTATAGTTCCATTTAGCAGTATTGGCTTCTCTCCTAGGACCTATGACAAATGTAGCTACAGGTTATTGGCCCCTTTCTCAGTGCCTGGTATGGGTTCTGTCACAGGGAACAGGCTTTAGATCCAATCATGAAGTGGTTGGTTATTCCCAAAGCATTTATGCCACCACTGGACCAGTGGATGTGTCTTGTTGAAAATGACTCCTCAAGACTTATCACAGTACCCATAGACCAGAGCATCCCTCATCCCTCATCAGAGAAGCTGCTCCCAGTAGATGGCAATTAATACAGAGACTCCCCACTGGTCACTGTGCAGAGAATAAAAGACTGTGGGGTCCTTAGTCCCAAATGGGACATGTTTATCACATCCCTTCCATCAAAGCTCAGGGATCTTTGGATTGTAATCCAGGATTACAAACAGAAATATTGTAAGACCTAAGTGGTGAACATCAAAGAAGCAGTGTTTTCCGAATACAACAGGACGGCTGAACATACAAACTCACAGCGACTGTGACTATAGCTACATGACCACACATGCGCTGTCCAGTAGTCAAGCAAGAGGCTTAGTCATCCCTTACATCCTATGTAATCTGTGCACTGCGTAATTACGTAATTTGCATGCAGCATGAGCATGTAATCTACACACATGCGTGGTGTAGCTATGTAAGCCCATATGCACGTGTGCAGGGGAATCCATAAAAAGCGGCTCACAGACTCCTCCCCTCTTCTTCTTCCTCCTCTTGCTCCCTGAATAATCTCCGTAGGCCTAAGCACATCTTTCCTTAGTAAACTCTTAAAGTGGGCTTTGTCGTACCTAGTAGCTTTTCTCGAACGGTAAACAGCGCCGCTTAATGAATAACACAGCTGGCACATAAAACTAACAGTGACAACCTGCACAAGACCCGTGCAAGCCCCACTCAGAAAAAAATCTCAGTGCAGAGGTGGGGAGATAGGCAACAGTTCTATGATTAGCTGAGGCGATATTAGATAAGATGTTCTTAGTGTCAGGAAAGTCAGTTTTCTTTAATGGTGTGAGTTCTAGTGGGTAACCACACAGCAGGGCTTGTCTGAGATTAGCTGGGCAACACAAAATGGCCTTGATGGGAGTTGGGGGAAGAAGAAATACAGATCCTGCATGCTGTGATCCCTGTTATAATCTGATATTACTCAGCTCTAAGCCCCTTCCTGGAGGCTTGTTTCTGATGTTCCCTGAGGCCTGGCCTTCCTTTAAGACACCCCCTCATCTTCAATATGTCAATTTCTATCTAATTCTTTTTGAAAACTACGGGTGTTCGCCCTTCCTGTTTGGTCCTCATACCTTTCTGTATCTACTGACCTACTCTGATCTTCCTCTGAGCTCCACGTCTTCACAGAGACTTTCCTGTCTCCCCATTCACCAACCCTCTGACAGAGTGGATGGAATCACAACTGAATCCCACCACATTTTGTTTTTTCATATGGGTCCTGTTACTGTGACATTGCCACACCCACTTTCCTTGTCTGTAAAGTGCTTGAGGAGTAACACCTCTGTTGTAAAAATTCTGCATTCCTGTGTGTAGTGGTATTTGCTCCATCCATGACCTTGAGCTATACAACCCAAAGGAGGCAGCACTTCTTGCTGTTGTCCCTGATCTTTTAAGAGGAGAGAGATGGCTCAGTGGTTAAGAGCACTGACTGATATTCTAGAGGAACTGGGTTCAATTCCCAGACTGTCTGGTGCCCATCACATCAGGATAAAATAAGCAAATAAATAACGAAAACACATGACCCTTCTCTCTACAATGGCAAGAAGCACCTCCTCCTTCGGACCTTAGAGCCCAATGTCATGGGTGGAGCAAATCCCACTACACCTGTGATCCTCAATCTCCTGGGAAAACACGAGCTTCCCTTAGCATCTGTCTTCTTGGTTTTTTCGTTTGTTTTTTTTTTTGTTTTGTTTTGGTTTGTTTTTTTTTTAACTATTTTTCATGCACATATGTTTATGCATATACTAGGTGTTATGTTGGACAAAGTCATGATAAAGAGAAAATCTTTAGCCTGTGAATTTACAACTTTGTGATGAGGGCAGATAGAAGATATAACTATGAGCAAATTACAGAAAAATATATTTCAATTGTATAATGTGATTTTAAAAACTGTAGGGAGTGAGTGAAACCCTTAGTCAATGTGCATCATTGACATGAGTGTAGCCATGTCAAGGACCAGTGCCTCAGATGCATAGGGCGGCAAAGCCTTCCCCAGGTCTGAATATGAGTGTCAACAGAGTGTACAGAAAATCTCCACCATAGCTTTCTCACCCCAGATGTTACAGCCTGAAGACTGTTCCTCTACAGACACCACTCCTGCCCAGATTAGCTAAACCTGCTTCCTTGTTCACCTGTATATAATCACCCTGCCTCCTTCTTCAGGTATATATATAGTAACATTGCCTCCATGTTCAGCTGTATTCAATAACCCCACTTCCCCGTTCCATTGTATATAATAAAATGGATGATGCAGCTTGTCCATTCCAGAGTCCAGACCACTTGGTCCCAACTTCTCTGTGTTTGTATTTTACTATAAGGAGCTCTCAGGAGGGCTGTATCTTTTTCACACAATTGTCCAGTCACACAAGTTCCTCCATGCATCCATTCCAGCTTCATGCAGTCTCAAGAGTATGGAGGAGAATGAGTTGACAGGATGCGGGATCCATGTATGCAGCTTCGGTAAGGTTGTGCTTGCAGGGGAGCTTTTTAGTGACACATCTCATATCCATTTCAGAACTACCCAAGCTTCTGTAAGCAACCTCTCATTCATGCTCCTGTATGTAAGGAAAAAAATAATCCCAAATAACAACAACAACAAAATGTCACTAGTTCACCAAGCTGGACGTGGGTAAAGCTGGACTTGGATAAATCTCTTCCTTGGTCTCTCATGGATCCCTGCTTTGGGTGAATAGAAGGAGGTCCTGACAAGGAATAGGATGACCAAGGGTCAGGGAATGGGATGGTATTTTAAGAGACCAGCAAGAAAGTATTATTGGGAGATGATCCATGGAACTTGCCCAGTATTTGGGTATAAGAGCAAAATTAATGGGGAAAAAAGCCAAATATCACCACCAAGGAGATTAGAGGAGTGAAGCATGAGTCAACAGAGGAAGAATGAGGGTGTGGCCCTGGAGGAATGGGCCACAGAGAAGGAGTGAGCCACAGAGAAGGAGTGAGCCACAGAGAAGGAGTGAGCCACAGAGAAGGAGTGAGCCACAGAGAAGGAGTGAGCCACAGAGAAGGAGTGAGCCACAGAGAAGGAGTGAGCCACAGAGAAGGAGTGAGCCACAGAGAAGGAGTGAGCCACAGAGAAGGGGTGAGCCACGGAGAAGGGGTGAGCCATGGAGAAGGAGTGAATCATGGAGAAGGAGTGAGCCACGGAGAAGTGAACCATGGAGAAGGAGTGTTCCACGGAGAAGGGGTGAGCCATGGAGAAGGGGTGAGCCACGGAGAAGAAGTGAACCATGGAGAAGGAGTGAGCCATGGAGAAGGAGTGAGCCATGGAGAAGGAGTGAGCCATGGAGAAGGAGTGAACCATGGAGAAGGAGTGAGCCACGGAGAAGAAGTGAGCCACAGTGAAGGAATGAGCCACGAGGACATGCAGCTCCATGAGCTCTCCGGATATAACATTAAGGTAAACAGCTGAAACATAAATGATTCCCTAAGAGAAAAATCAGACAAAGCCCCTGGAAGGGAGAGTGAGGTGTGCTTATATATATTGTGTCCCCAAAATATTGTGTACCCTTATAAAGCTTATCTGAGGATCAAAGGAAAAAGCCAGCCACTATATTAAACAAAGAAGTCAGGCAATGGTAGCACATGCCTTTAATCCTATCACTTGGGAGGCAGAGATCCATCTGGATCTCTGTGAATTCAAGGCCACACTGGGAACAGGGCCAGGCATGGTGGCACACGCCTTTAATCCCAGCACTAACCATAAAGATCTAGAGGTCTGTACAGACAGACAGTGATGTAGCTGGGCGGAGAGAGGAAGTGAGATTGCAGAACAGAAAGGCATATAGGCATGGGTATACAGGAAGTAGGTCTCTTTGGAGACTGAGGCGTCAGTGAGGTGAGGTTGGCTGTAGCTTTTCCTATTCCTCTGATCTCTCAGGTTTTTACCCCAATATCTGGCTCTGGTTTTTTATTAATAAGACCGTTTAGCGGTTCGTGTTACAGTGAGGGAAGCGTATAGTATCAAATCTGGGCAGCGAGCAGATGGAGCTGTAAGACACTGTCAGAGTTTGACTATTTGTGCTGGTTGCTCAGTCTTCAAGGGTCTATAACATTATTAAATTATCCAGGTGCAGACAGGTGCATGTACAAGGAAGAGGGCCATGTCCAGAGTTTTGGTGTCAACTGAGAGGTTTACCAACTGTTTGACAAATGCACCGCTCGCTTTTCCCTGGAGAAATTGCTAATTTGGAAATCTGGCCAAATACGAGAATACATTTTTGGAAGGCTGATAGCTGAGCACAAAAAGAAATTATAACTCTTACTGAATAGGAAATTATCTATAAAACAGACACATTTTTAGAAACCAGGATTGTGCCTAAGTGAAGTTCTCAACTTGACCACTAGATGGAAATGTTCGTCCAAAAATTGTTTTATAACCGCCTTTAAATTTTTTTTTTTTTTGGTTTTTCGAGACAGGGTTTCTCTGCGTAGCTTTGCGCCTTTCCTGGAGCTCACTTGGTAGCCCAGGCTGGCCTCGAACTCACAGAGATCTGCCTGGCTCTGCCTCCCGAGTGCTGGGATTAAAGGCGTGCGCCACCACCGCCCGGCTTAACCGCCTTTAAATTTTTAAGTTTGATTTTTAATTTCCACAGAGTGGCAGGTTTTTATGGCATTCTCTTACATATCTAATTCTGACTGATCTTTCCACAGAGCCTGAGTTACCTCATGAATATGCTTTCAAACCACAGTGGAATAAATCTGGCAAGGATACCCTCTTCCGCCATACACACAAATACGCAAATACTTGGAGATTGAACAATGCACTTTTGAATGAACAGTGAGTGAGTCATTGGAGAAACTATGGAGGCTTTTGCACATTTCTAGAATCAGGTGAGAATGAAGACACTGTCTACCAGAACCTCTGGGACACAGCTGAGGCAGTCTAAGAGGAAAGTTTATATCTGTAACTACTTACTCTAAAATACTGGAGAGATTTCAGGTGAGTGAAGAAAGCAATGATCTCAAATAATCAACCTCAAAGTGCCAGAAAAACAAGAAGCCAAATCCAAAGCCAGTAGACTGCAAGAAGTGATAAAGACCAAGGCAGAAATAAATGAAATAAACAAAAAATAGATCTCGTAGAACTAACCAAACAAAAGTTGGATTTTTGAAAAGATTAAAAAAAATCCCTTAGCAGAGAGAGAGGGGATAAATATATATTTTAAAATTCTATATCTTTATAATTGATAGACAGACAGATGATAGATAGATAGATGATAGATAAATAGATAGATAGACATACAGATAGATAGATAGTCTGGATGGTTTGAATAAGAATGGTCTCCAATAGATTCATAGATTTGGATGATTGGTCACCAGGGAGAGGACTATCTGAAAGGATTAGGAGGTGTGGCCTCTTGGAGGAAGTGTGTCACTGGGGGTGGGCTTTGAGGTTTCAAAAAGCCCATTCCAAGCCCAGTGGCTCTCACTCTTCCTGCTGCCTGAGGACCCAGAGGCAGAACTCTCAACTGCTTCTCCAGTGCTCTGCTGCATGCTGACACGCTCCCCACTGTGGTGACAGTGGACTGAACCTCTGAACTGTAAGCCAGCCCCAGTTAAATGGCTTCTTTTATAAGAGTTGCCGTGGTCATGGTGTCTCTTCACCGCAAAGGAAATCAACTAAGACAGACAGACAGAGGAGAGAACCCAAATTAATAAAATGAGAGATGAAGGAGAGTTGTTAAGTAGACTCCAGCGAAAGCCACATCACTCAGTAATACTTTGAAAACATAACCTACATGCTGGAAAGAAAATCTAGAAGAAATTAATTTTTAAATGCACATGACTACCAAATTTAAAGCTATAAGACATGAACAATTAAAAAAGACCCAAAACAAACCACAGGCCTGATCAGTAGTTAAAATGTTCTCAACAAAAAAGGCCGGATCATGACTAGGTTCATTGCTGAGTTCTACCATATGTAAAGGAAGATCTAATACTAACATTTTGTAAACTGTTCCCCAAAAGAGAAAGACACACACACACACACACACACACACACACACACACACACACGAAAAACAACAAAACCCCTACAGACCAATTTCCCTAATATAGAAAATCCTCAAATAAACAACAATTCTCAACAATACTTGCAAAACAAATTCAAGGTCACATGAAGGTCACATGCTTGATCAAATTGGTTCCCTCACAGGGAAGCAAAGTTTGTTCAATACACGTAAATCAATAAATATACCTCATTAATAGACTTAAAGACGGAAGTCATATGATCATCTCCATAGTTGCAGAAAAAGCATTTGAGAAAGTTCAGCATACCTTAATGATCAAAGACCTGAAGAAACCAGGATTAGATGGAACCAACCTCAATTTAATAAAGGCTAAATATGACGAAAATGCAGCCAACATTATAGTAAAGGGGAAATGGAGAGCATTTCCCATAAACAGCTGGAATGAGATAAAACATTACTCCTCTCACCCTTATTCTACTTAGCACTCAAAGTCTTAGAGCAATAAGTCAAGAAAAATATAAAATCAGAAAGGAAGAAGTAAGCCACCCCTATTTGCTGATGTTGTCTTTATTTAAAGATCCCCACAGCTGTCACACAAAAATTTTAGATCGATAGACACTGTCAGTGAAGTGGCAGGACACCAAACCCACAGACAAAATCAGAGGCTTTCCTCTGCACCAATGCCTCCTTCATGAGTGTGTCTTTTAGTGCAACTGCATTTCTCCAAGGGGATACAATTCAGACTCTATCATGCACTGGAGAATAAGCATATAACATTATGTGATCGCACTACAATAATATGAGGCACGCTTTTGAAAATCAGATTGCTGTTGTCTGATGAGAACATGACATGACTGAAAAGAGCTAATTTGTTACCCAATGACACTGAAGATACATGGGAAGAGAATGGAACACTAAGGCCTAAAAGTGAGTGGCCTGTCCAACACGTCACACAGAATCACTTCCCAATTTCTAAAACTTTCTCAATCTGGACCTTGAATTTTGTCTAGATCCTCCTTTCTGAGTGGTGCCCTGCACCTTCAGAACAAAACCGGCTGCCTCTGAGTATCTCTGCACTTCCTGCTTGAGCATCTCTACACTTCCTGAGAGTGCTATCTGCCTCCCAAGCGTGCTATAAACTGCATGAAGCACAGGAAATAGTACCTGCTACAGGGAAGCAGAGATTAAGCTTGCCCAAATACATGGAAATACTGCTACCTAACAGACCAGGACACAGTCTGACCCAAAATTCATCAAAAATAAATTGTCTACATTCTCTCCACTGCTCTCTGGTGTCATCCACACTGGCACAGATGTGGGGCCTGATGGTGTGTTTCAATGGTAGAGCATTTATCTAGCCTGTGTGAGGTCCTGGGTTCATAATGGAAAAGGAGTTGGAAGGACTGTAAGAACCAGAGGACATAGACCTTTACTGGAGAGTGTCTTTTATATGTGATATTGAACATGTATGTGCTCTTACTTACTAGAACCACACTGTGGTGCTCTTTACTCACTTAAGAATTTCCATTTCACATTTTCTCAGTGAATTGTGATTTGTTAAGGGCAGGGCCATATTATGCTAGAGGAGTTTACCGTGTTTTCTTATATACGGCATCTCAATCATTTACAGTTGTAGAAACATGAATATAACAGTACTCAATGGCCTCAGAGAGAAGTATTCCCTTGGCAATGTTAACACCAGATTCAGAAAACTCTGCAGCCCTTGACTTTGCTCCTGGAAGAATGTGAGAATGCACGTTTGAGCAAAGAAACTTGGGAACAAACGCATCAACTCAGGAAACTTCTAAAAAGATAACATTAAACAACATTGTCCATCATATCAGACATGCCAAACAGCTGATTTGGTTTCCCAAGATATACTGTCCTATTCCAGATTTCAAAGGAAACAAGAGTCAGGAATGGAACTACAATGTGACAAGGTGGACTCAACATCTGATATTTACCAAGGACTTAAATGCTAATGGTTGGAATCTGTTAAATTCAAATGTCCTTGCAAGTCTCTACTAGTGAGATGTTCACAGCCGTTCAATTCCATCACACTCCCTCCAGTCATGAGTTCCATGTAAGATGAACAGTCTATGGGGCTGGAGAGATGGCTCAGTAGTTAAGAGTGCTTGCTGTTCTTTTGACTAGATTTTGGTTCCCAGCATCTGTTTTGGGTGGCTCACAACTCTAGTTCTAGGGCGTCTCATGCCTCTTCTGGTCTCCACAGGCACCTTCATTCATGTGCACAGAAACACACACACATCATGTTATCAAAAATAAAACAAATCAAAAGAAAAGTAAGCAAGGTCACTGTGAATGTCTGAGCCATACCATAAGACAGCTGGACTTGTTAGAAGATGAATTATCTCAAAGGCAGACTTCCTGGGAAATCTAACTGGAGATATGTAGGTGGGGCAGAGGACATGGAGCCATCTGTCATGTACCGTCTTGTTTTGTCGATGCTCTGAAAGGCTGTGGAGGACTACCCGAGCCAACTGAAGACGCCTGGGAGGCTCAGTTCCTCACACTCCCAGCAAGTATTGAGCACCCCCTTCAGACAGGTTGGGAAGTGTTGGGTATAAACCACACGTTTGCAACGACTCTCTAGAAACACACACCGTTCGAGCATTGGCACAGGAGCAAGTGACCATAATGCAAACCCAACTTAGAAGAGTTTCCATAGCAAGTAGGGCAACCAGATCTGTTGATTGTGTGGGCGTTTCATCCAGCGGTCAAGCATCTAGACACACATTTAAAGTACTAAAACTGTTTATTTGGCATTTGCTATGCTCTAGGTATCATTTTAATTGTTTTTTGAAATAATCCCATTTCTTACAAAACTCTTGAAGAGTGGATAATGTTGTCCCCATTCACGAATTAGAAAAGTAGAACTATCTGACCTGTCACAAATTGGAAGAATAATCTAAAGATTCGCGTTTTGGAAACTATAGTCCCAGGCTTTCTGATTCCAACTCCAGAGTTCCTTTAAGTAAAGAAGAGGAGAACTGCTGAACAAAAGTGATTGCTCCTGAATCCTGTCTGTGGGGGGAGAGGGACACAGGTGTGGAACGCTCACTCGGATAGAAGGAATGATGTGAGTCACCTCACAGCAAGCAGTCACCAGACTTTCCTCTGATTGCAATGGGGCAATCATAACAAACTCTGCAGCACCCAGCAATGGAAGTCATTTTGTTAAGGCAAGAAGTCAATACTGAGTGGTGAGACACATCACAGGAATGATTCATTCAAAGACGTTACTCACTGGTGCTCATTGCACCCAGCTGCTTCTCCTGGGGGAATGGATCCCAGGACTTTGTGCATGTTAGGCAAACAGTCCACCATGGAGCTATGGGCTGAACGCTGAGCTACATCTTTAATTCACTTGTAAGTGCTGCACCATCCACACAATCCCAAAACCAGCAAGTCCTTTCTGATATCAGAACCTGTGTGCGTGCCTTCCTCTCCACCTAGAACGTTCCCCCTCCTGATGCCTGTGTGGCTAGTCTATCGTCTCTGAGGTCTGGGTTCAAGTGCTCTTGGTCACTGAGTACGACCACACTATGTACATTGCCCTGTCTCCTCTGAGTCTCCACTGTTTCCTCCACGGTAGTTATCGTCAGCTAATATAATACAATATGTCTGTCTATTTGGTTGAAAATTGCAACTTCTGAGATGGCAGGGAACTCTACTGCTGTATGAATGTCTTCCCTGTTGCAAAGAAAAAACACACGATCAACACAGCTTACAGAAGAGCTTATTTTGGCTCTTGGTTCCCAAAGGTTAGAGTCTCTGATAGCAGGAACAGCATGGCAGCCAGCGCAGGAGAGCTCACACAGTCAACTGAAAGCATGAAACAGAAAGAACATGAACTGCTAGTGGATGAGGGCTCAAGCTCTCAAAGCCCGCCTCCAGTGCCACACTTCCTCCAGCAAGGCCACACCTTCTAGACCTCCAAAAAGAGCACCTCCGACTGGGGACAAAGTGTTCAAATGTCTAAGCCTTTGGGGGACATTTATCATTCAAACCACCACAACTGCGTTGTCCATTTTTCTAACTTCAGTGCCCTGGATATTTGTTGACTGAATGAATGCTGGCTGACCGGATGCTAATACTGTGAAATGTATCTTCTTCCAAGTTTCCATTGAAGACCATGAGATATTCAGTGAACAAATGTTGACCCCTTAGTGCATGTGATAGATAGAGTCATAGATGCTGGCACAGCACTGATGATGAAAACCATGTCCTTTCAAGGGAAGTAAACGGGTTACCTCAGTGCAGAATGATATGAGGATTCAACCCTCGGGTGTACAGTGGAATACAAGATGAGCACTTACTTGGTCTCCATCCAGGGCATCAGAATAAACATCAGCAGGAGGTGGGATAGAAAGTGAGGTGTGACAGACAACTGCGAGCTAACCATGTGAAGCGAAGAGAGGAGGGCACTGCAAACACGTATGACCAAAATGCCATGAAAAATACATTATTAATGAAAGCATCACTTTCTGTGCAACACAGTCATTAAGATTTTCAGATTGTAACTTCTCATGGATGAGCGTTAGGAACAGATTTGCTGTGTATCTGGCATTGACCATCATATTTGGTAAAAACTAATAATTCTGGTTATTGAGGGTGACCGTGACCAGAATTTCTGATCTCATCAGTGTGCCATTATCAGAGAGATGTGCCCATGCTTTATGATGCACAAACAGAGAAGACTATTTGCAAATGGATGCTTTACAAATTGAATTTCTATTTTATATGTATGAAGGAGCTCTAGTTAGTTTATTTAAGCGTACTTTTATTGCGTATCAATCAAGGTTATACAGAAAGTGAATAATGAGACCTAACTGCATAAGGTCAATTTTTATCTTTAATTAATGTATTTATGCATTTATTTACCTATGTGCTCCCAATCATGGAGACTGTGCAGTTTTCACTTCTGTTTCATCAAGACTTGGAATGGTTAGCACATTTCTTAGCAGAATGGTTATTTCAGGGCAGGGAAACTCTTCTGGTCTCTTTAGGAAACACCATCGGGAAGTTCTTGATGCCAATTAGAACTTAAAGCCCTTCCTCAAACGGCCTTAAGTGGTTTATTGATGGACAGATCCAGGTTCTTCCTGTCCAGTATCAGGAATAAGAGCTACTAACTACCCTCGCAGCACAGAGCATGGAGCTAACTCACAGATGTAGCTGCTTACAGTGGTTTGTGATATAATTCTAATTATTTTAATTTTAAGGATGCTCAAATTTTAAAAAGCACATTATGGTGATAGCATAAGGAAAGTGGGAGAGTGGTTTCCAAGCTGTTCCAGACTGGACATTTCTTGTATCTAATTCATTTCACTTATCAAACATTCTCGTTTCTTTCTTACAAGTTTTGATGCTAGGTGTGGTGGTTTGAATAAGATTGGACTTCATAGGCTCATATAGTTGAATGCTTAGTTACCAGGCAGTGGAACTCTGATAGAATTGGGAGGACTAGGAGGTGTGGCCTTGTTGGAGGAAGTGTGTCACTGGGGGCGGACTTTGAGGTTTCAGAAGCTCCTGCCAGGCCCAGTCTCTCTTCCTCTGCCTGTGGACCAGGAGGTAGAACTCCCAGCTACTCCTCTAGCACCATGCCACTTGCATGTGACCATTTTCCCCACCATGTGATAACGGACGGACCTCTGAAACTGTACCAACGCCCCTAATTAAATGCTTCCTTGAATAAGAGTTGCCTTAGTTGTGGTGTCTTTTCACAGCATCAGAACAGTGACTAAGACACTAGGGAACTGGTCATGCTTGGTAGAATTTTATTTTAGTGATTAGAATGAAGCAGGATAGACATGTGGTTAGCTAACAGAGTGGTTAGTCCACGGTTGGTACTATTTTAAGTGCTCTGTGAGTATTCACTGACACAGTCTTCACAGCGCCACCTGGCGATGGGTATGTACTGTTATTATTCTCACTTAAAAAGTGAAGGAATCTGCACATTGAAAAATAACATCTTCAATATTGCCAAGACTCTGACTTGAACCAAGGAGCACAGCTTCTGGCCCTTTATTCCTTCTTGAATATGTCATAAATGCAAAAGCAAACAAACAAACAAAAAAACTACACCCATGAGTTTATAAAAAGCAGCATTTACTTATTCCACAATGTCTGACCTAGCTGTCAGGCTCAGGTACAGCTTTCAGAGTCTCACATTTGCGTCTGAGTTAAACTCTACCCCTAGATTAGTGTTTAGTTCCTTACTTAGCACAACAACTTTCTGCACTATTGATGTCCAAATAACTTTTGGGAGGACTGTCCCCAGAACTCTAGAACCACCCCCACCCCATCCTGCTTTGGCACCCTTAGCCTCCAGCCAGTAGGTGGCAGCACCGTTCCATAGACTGTGGCATTAGACTGTCTTTGGGCCCCCTTAGCAGGTAGAATTGCCATTAGGACCCCTGGGTTAGAAGTCTATGGGTACTGAGGAATTTTCATTGGTTGCTTACGTGATGGAGGGTTTCTCACACATAGTGTCTATGGTTCTAACTTTGAAATGACCAGGCAGAGAAGGGTTTATGTAATTGACACAAATGTATTTGGTATAGATTTCACCAGTGAAGAGGGACAGAGGGGAATTATGAATCATGCGGGCAGATGGGGGAATAAATAGAAAGTATTGCTAACACTTTCCTGCTGGACTTATGCAACATGTGAGTTCATGCATTTTTCATTAATATTGGAGTTCCAAAAAGGGTTTCACGAAACCTTGACTTCTAAGCAGGCTACTGTGACAAAAAAGAAACAAATATCAAAGGTCAACATTCTTGTCAGTGGGAAAAGTCAATGATTCATGCTCATTTAATTCTGTGTCCCTTCGAAGAACTCCAAATGCACCAGCAGGCAGCCTTCATAAAGCACGGAGGGGCACAGACTCGTGGACAAGTGGAGGCTGGTGAACTTGCTGATGCAATACTGCTTGGGGAAGCAGTATATTCTAGAGCTCTCAGGCTATTATTTTAGTTTCTAGCTTTTCTTTTTCAGACATTTGAAATAGCCTAAGGTGAGGGAAGAGAGTAAGACATAATTAGAGGAGATAACACTGTGGACTACCTGGATGGGAAGCTATCTCCATGCTAGCAATTAAGAACCGGGCCTCTGGAGAGAAAAAGTTATCTGTCCTGAACATGTGCAATTATCTGTCGTGTTGTTTATTTATAGATATGCTCTTTCTTGGCATTTGGTTGGTTGGTTTTGATATTTTCTTATTGGTTGGTTTTGATATTTTCTTATATACTTTCATCATACTTGAAATAGTTTTAAATTTAGAAACATTATGCTTACTTTATAGTCTGTCTCTGGTCAGTCTAGTAACTTGAGTTTTACAGTGTTTCTGTGATTTGAATTTCCACAGCATCTAGCTCACAGTGATTGTAACTCAGGTTGTAGAGAATTTGTGAATGAATTTGTGAATGTTGGGTTGATACATGGGCACTTGTGAGATCTAAGCTAACAGACATGACCAGACTGTATTCACTATAGACAACATTTTTGATTTGTAGGGCTTAAGGCTATATCCGTGATATCAGATCCCTGTGAGCATCAGCTATTGGTTCATGATCCCCACGGAGATTACTCTTTTCCTCTTTCCCTCTCAGCCCAACACCAGCAAATCACCTCCTTTCCCTGTGCATGGGATGCTTTCTGAGCATGCCAGGTTCACACCTTAAGGGAGTGATTACCTTAAGGGAGTCTTCCCTTAATTCCTGTCAGGCAGGCCCACCCGTGCGGACAGCTGTTCAGCTGCAGGCTCTCCGTCACAAGGGGTCAGCACACTCTGGATAAGAAGAAGCATTCTTTTTGTCTCTGCAATAATTGTTTACTTTCTTTCCCACAGCCTCTCTCAAAACTTCCCCCCAAAGCTTGTCTCATAAATAACCAGGCACTCCCTGTACACTCCCATTATACTTTAGAATTAATATTTATGTTTCCCTGTACTTTCCTAATTGATGATGAAGCACGTACGGACAGTGCTCATTCTTGTATCTTCAACATTCACATAGCACCTGGCTCATCATTTCTTAGTGAAGAATACATTAATCAATGAATGAACTTTGTTGTACTGTTTCTGTGCCTCTGCTGTCTCCCTGTTTAAGAAGTTTACACCCTTAGTACATTTTCTTTGTTAATTACTTTCTTAAAAACTTGTTTTGTTTCTTTGATACAGGATCTCATATAGGCTAGGCTGGTCTCAAACTCACTATGGAAAGGGTGGTCTTGAACTCCTGAATCTCCTGCATCTATTTCTCAGGGTCTGGAATTACTAAGAGTTGATGTCACTTTTCCCTAAGAGCATTATTTGGGAGCAATCTTTTCTTTATGGTTGTGGTAATAAATGACTCTAGATTCATGTTATTCTTGCCCTTTATTTAGCATTCTACAGCAAGGATGTAATTTATCCTCCTCACAATACACACACACACACACACACACACACACACACACACACACACACACACACACACACACACACAGCCTCAGATATCTGTATAGACTGTAGATGCCCCATAAATGCTCTTTGATTGGATAGAAATATAGAGTAATCTTCAGGACTCTTTTTAGAGTCAAAGCCTAAACCTCAATACCTATTATGTTGGTTTCTGACCCAATTATCTTTTCTTCCATCTCTGTCTTAATTTTGTTAGGGGCTAACCTTGTAGTAACAAGAGTACACATTAACAATTACAGAGTGCATACTGTTTTCCAGCATGGACAATAGTAGTCCATGTATTAGTATATTCCAGCTACCCAGTAAAGAACTATCATTAAGGAAAAGGAGGCCAGGCACACACAGATTCACACTGACAGGGTAGAAAAAAGATACTTAATAAAAATGGAATCCAAAAGAAAATAGGAATAGCTACCATACTTGTATTGGTGAAATAAAATAGATGTTACATTAAAAGTATAAAAAGACACAAACATCATTATATGACGATTAAGGTTGCCTTCACTGGAGAGATAGAATGATGTGCCCAGTGTTGTGACACTTACATTTCAAACCATGCTGATGGATCTGAACTACAGAGTCTAGTGTGCTACACTAGCAGGGAGCTTCAGTACCCTACCTTCAACAACAGGCACACCATCCAACAGAACGTCTGTAAGAAAACCTTAGTTACATTACACATCAAATAAAAATAATGTGAAGTGCATACACCGGGCACTGCCCACCATAGAGAAAATACATATTCCTCCCAAGTGTGTCTGGAAGGCTTTCAAGGATGCATCAATTATCAGATCACAAAGAGTCATTACAAATTTAACAAGACTGAACCGGTAGCCGGTGTTCCCCACCACAGTAGGGTGGAACTAGGACTCAGAATCATGGGAACACGCTTCAAATAACCAACAGATCAAGAAGAACTTTAAAGGTAAACTACCAAGTGTGTCAAGAGACCCAACAATGGAGACTCAATGCACCAACGCTCATGGGCTGCAGTAAAAATATTTCTAATAGAGACGTCAGTGAAATAAAGAACCAAAGAAAAATCTCAAGTGAATGGGCTACTAGCAAGGTGCTCAGATAGTCTGATTAAAAATGGGCAGATGCCTGAAGTCGATATATTTCATAAAAGAGCATATAAGATGCTAGCAAGCAGTTCAGGTGTAGTGTAGTGTAGTACAGTGACGTGACTATGACAACCATGATGTACTGTGCAGCTGGAGGGGAACTCTGTGACAGATTCTGCTGTAACATGGCCAGTGTTTGAGGAGATAGTCATATTTAATCCAATTTAAATGTCACACGACTTATATGAGTATTGTAACATCACATGGCTCCTGATTAGTATGTACAAATTTCATGTTTTTATGTAACTGTTAAAGCCAGCTACAAACAAAACAAATAATTGAGACAAAAAGTTTAAAAATGTTTAAATTACTAGTTATTAAAGAGATCCAACTCAAAGCCACAGCGAGAACTTATCCTAGTTAGAATGACTATTACCAACAAGCCAAAAAAATAACAAATATGGGCAAGAACACAGAAAAGTGGGGAATTTGTAGAAGCAGAAATTAGTGCAGCCCTGTGGCACAGTGTAAGGGTTTCCCAAACCCCTGACAACACAGCCCCACACGACCCAGTTATCCCCTGACTGGGTACAGCACAAACCAAAGAAAGTCAGCATATCAAAGACCTGCTTGCTTTCCCCGTTTATCCACCCCACACCTGCAAGACAGAGTCAACTACAACATCCAATAGAGAAGGAATGGATACAAAGATAATAATTTCACACAAAGGGATACTACTTAACTGTGGGTGAAATCCTGTCCTTTGTGGCAATGTGGATGGACATTAAGTAAAATCAACCATTAGAGACAGAGGACATTGCAGGTTCACACTAACCTGTGATCGCTTCCCTGCTGCAACCTTCAGCCCCTTCTCTGGCTGTTTAAAGTTAGTTGGTGTAACTACAGTCACCATCCAGGCCACCAGAACATCAGAACTGGCCCCGCCATGGGTGTTTTTGCACCTATTTCCCAATCTTTTCCATTCCCATCCCCAGGACTTATCCTAGCCTCTAGGGGTTGTATTCTAATCTTTACCCATTAGACATAACGTACACTGGCAATATACTGATATACTTGGAAGCTGCTAAGAAAACAGATTTTAAATCTTCATACCCCGCCCCCCCAAATCGCATAAGCATGTTAGATAGTATACGCATCCATTGCCTGATCTACCCATCCATCAAAACATTGTCACCAAATTAATATATAGAGTGTTTATATATAACAAAATATCTTTTAACGATCATGAACTCTTTAGATTTACAGTGGTTCTCAACCTTCCTAATGCTGCCAGCCTTTAATACAGTTCCTCATGTTGTGGTGACCCCCCAACCATAAAGTTATTTCGTTGCTGCTTCATACCTGCAATTTTGCTACTGTTATGAATCATAACGTAAATCTCTGATATATAGGACATCTGATCTGCAACCTCCAAAGGGGTCACGACCCACAGGTTAAGAACCACGGCTCTAGAAGATTAAGAAAACTTGCTTTTAGACAGTTTTGTAGATTTAATTTAGAGTTCTTTCTTTCAGGCTGTCCTGAGGATTACTCATGCATAGGCTTTCGTTGGTGGGAGAGAAATCACAGATTTCTGGAGTCTGGACCAGTTGTTCACTGTGACTCAGAGAGGTGACTACTTGGAAGCTTAGCGAGGAAGAGAGCAGGTGCTGGCAACAAACTCCATCTCTCTCCATCTCTGGATCAGCAAATATTTTAAAGAAGCAGCTTTCTTCTACTCCCTCACCCCCTTAAATAATCCCAAGCGTCCACCCTCGAGTCCTTGCTTAATACTTAGATCAGACGGTGCTTTAGTAGGCTGTCATGAAACCTACTCTCCCTTTGGTGAATAAAAAAATGTCTAATCATTACTGTTCTGTGGGAGACAGAGGTATAGAGAAATACATTAGTATCTTAGAAAGTGTGGTAATAGCCAATTTTTAAAAGTCAGCCTGGGACAAACCCAGGGTCACTGTTTTGTTTTGTTTAATCATTATTGTTGAAGATAGATACTCATCTCTCTCCAACAAGATTTCAAATTCTACTGTTGAAACCAAGGTTGGATAAAGCACAGGGACAAATAGCCAAATGAATGGAAACACATGAATTATGAACCAAAAGCTGAGGGGTCCCCAACTGGATCAGGCCCTCTGAATAGGTAAGACAGTTGATTGGCTTGATATGTTTGGGAGGTATCTAGGCAGCGGTACCGGGTCCTGTGCTCATTGCATGAGCTAGCTGTTTGAAACCTGGAGCTTATGCAGGGATCTTGGCTCAATCTGAGAGGAGGGGACTGGACCTGCCTGGACTGAGTCTACCAGGTCGATCTCAGTCCTTGGGGGAGGCTTTGCCCTGGAGGAGATGGGAATGGGGGGTGGGCTGGGGGGAAGGGGAGGGGGATAGGAGGGGGGAGAACAAGGGAATCCGTGGCTGATATGTAGAACTGAATGGTATTGTAAAATAAAATAAACGGAAAAAAAAAGATTTCAAATTCTATGGAGACGACAGAGAAGACTCTTGGTTAACAAACATACCCACAGGACTTGGCAGAACTCCAAGCAGAGAGGAATGTGTTGGTGGTTACCATGTAACACCCTAAGAGCAGAAGCCACTGCCCTTCTGAATGTACTCATTTTTTGAGGGCTACATCTGTTCTGGCAATGGGTACCAAGGTGAAAGAGAAGATGTGAGTACTGCCCTGAAGCGGCTGAGCATCCATCACAGGAACAGAAATCACAGGTAGCATCCATCCTCATTATACTTTTACATATATTTACTTACAAGGTATGACATGCCAGCGAAATAAATGGTGAGATGGCCTCACTCTCCAGGATGATGGATCATGGTCCTGTAACTTAGAAGTCAGAAACCCAGGCTTGGATGGGAGCTGAGAAAACTCCTCAGTTTCCAGGATTAACTGGACAGTAAAATCAGATACATGAATGTTTTTAAAAATTCTGTAATCTGTTTTGTCTTCTCAGGTAAGAGGTGTAGATATCAACTTCTAAGAAGCCTGTCAGTCTGCAATGCCCTCTGTATGAGAGGAGATAGTTTTAAAAAAATACTCACCATGAGGACAGATTTCATTTTATTTTTATTGCCTTCCTTGCCAAGATAGATTGAACTTTTCGAAACCTGGGGCCAAAACCAACCCTTCCTCCCTGTCTGTCTGTCTGTCTGTCTGGTATTTTACTCCATGACATAGGAGCAGCTGCCACAGTGGCTGTTAAAAACCACAAAGCACTGACTGCTTTATTACTCTCTGGTAGAAGCAAGTCCAATTTCAAACACTGCCAGAGTCCAGCTCCGGACAAGGGCAGGGTCTGAAGATGGGTGGATGCAAGAGCAGCGCAGGGAGAAATCGGACACAGGATACTTCTTAGTTTCGTTTTAGGACAGACAGAGAGGAAGTGCACCTTTGTATGGCTTGTCCTACTCTGAAGGCACTATCCCTGGTGGGACAGGTCCCAGCAGAGGATGTAAGGAGTCGGGGGTGAGGGGCAGGGAAGGAAGTGAGCCAGGTTATTGTGATTTTGCAGCCTGACTGACTAGCAGCTGGAGTGCTTCCTTATATATACAGAGTTTAGTAAGCAGGAATACATTCATGATGTTCTAAAACATAGATCATATCATTTTTGGTTTTGGAAATGTGTTTCACTTCCTTTTGCTTATCTTTTAGTCATTATTAACAAACTATGACTGAACAGAGTTATCATTTCCAATCATTTTCCCTCAAGCTTTGACAACATTAATAAACAGAGTTATCATTCTTACTCATTAAACCCATAACCCAAATTTTAAGAATCTAGAGGTGACAGCCTGTTCTCAGGCTGGTAGCTTTGATTGCTTCAAGGACACTAGACCAAAACAAAATCTTCAAGCCACCCTGGGCATTTTGCCATGTCCCAAGCAGTGTATTATTAACTCTTAGTGGTCAGAGTGACCAAGAACAATCCTCAGGCCAAAGCTGCAGCAGTTATTATTCAAATTCTGGCATGATACAATGTTTATATCTTTATAGAATTTGTCCAAATGTCTAATCCTGGCATTGTGTTGTTCCTTGCTCATACATCACCACAGTGGCTCTGCATGTACTAACTTTTCTAAAAAAGGGAAGTCCTGACATCTCATACTTTTATTATCTTTGCTCATCAATATGTCTCTGTGTAGGGCAGAGGTATATGCCACATAATTGTCTGAGTGTACAGTGGGAAGAGGCTTGTAATCTGAACTGTGGCCAACTTCTCTAGCCGACCAATAAGTTTACTTTGTTTTGATTATCTCGTTCCTGAGTAAGTACAGGGACAGATTTTTTCAAGTATCTATAATAGCCTCATGAAGAGACGCTCTGACTTCTCTATGTGTCACAACCTCCAAGGCATAAGGAAGCCCTTCAAGATAAGGGTATTTCCCTAAAAGTGAGGGGAATAGTATATTCAGGACTGTCCTGGGGGAGCTTAAAAGCAGCATTCCTGGGAGAAGGCATAAATGATTCAGAAGAAATTTTCCATCAATCCAACATCCCCAGATTGTACAAATATTAAAAGTGCCCCAAGTATGTAACAGGTAGAGATGAAAACCAAAGGTGGCAAGAGAGCCATCATGTGGCTCAGCTCTGCTGGATCTTTGTCAAGCAGCTGTGCTGGCTTTATGACTTCTGCCATTCCATTCAGATATGGCTGTGCCAAAACACCACAGATGAGCTAATGATCTAAGGATGAATGAAAGTCACTAGAGAAATGGAACAACATGACATCTATGCCTGTATCTGCACATCTGTATATCTGTATATCTACCTACCTACCTGCTACTCATCTATCTATCTATCTATCTATCTGTCTGTCTGTCTGTCTGTATCTATCTATCTATCTATCTATCTATCTATCTATCTATCTATCTATCTTCCATCCATCTATCTACAGATTCCTTCTCTTCAAAGAATGCTTGAAACACTGAATTCCTGACTCCAAACCTGCCTGAAATTCAACCACTGCTAGAAAGAAAAATTTTCAATCAAAATCAGTTTTTCAAGTGGTCAACAGAAGGATTTCCCTTCCTTGGGTGCTAAATTCCATGCAAGGCTTAGTGGAGACTGCTAGAGTTTGGAGCTTAGACATCCCCCAAAGGAACCTGCTAAGGATTGGTCACCAGAGAGCTCTATTGGAAAGTGGTGGGACCTTTAATATATGTGGCTTTAAAGGGAGGTCTCCAGGTTGTGATGACACACCCTCCAAAGGAACTGTGTGTTCCCTGGTCTTTCCTCTGGCAGCTTGACCATGTGGTGAGTGTCTTTGCTGTTTGCTAATGAGTTTGCTCATCATGGCACAAAGCAATGGGGGCCCTCTTATCATAAGTGGAAGTCTTATAAACTCTGTACCAAAATAAACTGTTTTTAAGATGGTGTGTGTTTATGTGTGTGTATGTGTGTGTGTAGTATGTGTGTAGTATGTGTGTGTATGTGTGCATGTGTAGTGTGTGTGTGTGTGTGTGTGTGTGTGTGTGTGTGTGAAGTGTGTGCATGCACAATTGCCTGCAGAGACCAGAAGAAAGCATCAACTCTCCTGGAGCTGGAATTGCAGGCATTTAGGAGCTGCTCATTGTGGGTACTGGGAACTGAACCTGGGTCCTCTGCTAGAACAGCTAGGACCTTAACAGCTGAGCCATCTCTCCAGCCTCACAAACCATTTCTTAGTGAATTATTTCAGGTGTTTCTTATGGTGACAGGAAGCAGACTAAACCAGGGTCACAGGAAGGGTTTACTAAGTTTGTTCCTCTTCCCTGACTTTGTCCACTCAGGCCTCGGCACTAATTGTCACAAGAAGACAACGTTTTTTACCCGAGTGTCTGCCTTTGACACGGGTACAGCTTTTCCATGACTCCTTTTGTTTCTAGTTGATGGCAGATTCTTTTGGAGTTCCCTGCTTTGGGGCATGCTGGCAGGGCAAGGCAAGCAGGATCAGGAGGGATTCTGAGCCCATCTGAATCTCAATCCTGGTGTGTCTTCTACATTTGCATCACCCCCCCCCCCCGCCCCCCACACACACACACTACCGTTTTCTGGGTAAGTCCAGTAAACTTGAAGAGGTGGCTCTCCCCATGCACTGTCCAGTGAGTCAGTGCAAAGGAGATCCCAGTCCAGGGCTCATCCCTCACATCTTCCTTAGGTCAAGTGAGCCCCGGCACTTGGCCACACTCTCCTGTTCTCAGCCTCACTCGTCCCCAGGTCACCCTTCTCCCTTATTTCAGGGTTTCTTGTCACCTTGCTTCTCACCATTGACACATCTGTAAGCTGTTACCCCAGGGTGTGGAGCACTGTTGGAGTCACCCCGGGATGTGGAGCACTGTTGGAGTCACCCCGGGATGTGGAGCACCGTTGGAGTCACCCCAGGATGTGGAGCACCATTGGAGTCACCCCGGGATGTGGAGCACCATTGGAGTCACCCCGGGATGTGGAGCACCGTTGGAGTCACCCGGGATGTGGAGCACCGTTGGAGTCACCCCGGGATGTGGAGCACCGTTGGAGTCACCCCGGGATGTGGAACATCACTGGATTCAATAGAAAACTCCTCTTGAGGACTAGGGATGTGGCTCAACTGAAGAGTGCTTTCCTGGCGTGCATAGGCCTGGACTCCATATTCAGCACCACATAAACACACACACATACACACACACACACACACACACACACACACACACACACACCCTTGTAATCTCAACACTTGGAAGGTGGAGGTAGAAGGGACAGAAGCTTAAAAGCCTGACATGCATGTGACCCTTTCTCAAAACAACCCAAAAACCCTGAGTGTGACACTGTCTCGACAAACCAACTCCCTTTATTAACCTGATAACAGCCTTCAATCCAGCTGATTACCCATGAACGCCTTTTCTATGTGGTCTGCTAATAACTGACTCTGTGGGACCTTGATTAACTGGAGGGGGCTGTTTTCTGATACATGGACTTTCTGAACATCCCCTATTTCACTTCAAAATTATACTAACAAAGTTCACCAGCTTAATAGATTCTGCAGTGCAAGGTGCATGAATGTGAGCATTAAAGGTAATTGTAGTAGGAATCTTAAAAGTTCTTATTAATAAAGTCAAACCTGAGGCCAGTTATTGGGGTGAATACTGGAAGGTCAGAGAGACAGAATAAGCCACAGCTATCTCACCTTGCCGGATCCTCAGCTGGTTTTGTCTCCTCAGACTGGAGGCCTCTGAGTCCTCATCTGGAATGGGTCTCAGCTGAATTGCTGCTCGAAAGCCTGAAGCTTAACCAGCCACATGCTTAACCAGCCAAATGCCTCTCGTTTCTCACCCTCACGCCTTATATATCTTCCTGCTTTCTACCACCACTCCCTGGGATTAAAGGCTGGCTTTCTGGGATTAAAGGCGTGTCACCATGCTTGGCTATTTCCAATGTGGCCTTGAACTCACAGAGATCCAGAGGGATTTCTATCTCTGGGATGCTAGGATTAAAGGTGTGAGTGCCACCATTTTCTAGCCTTTGTATCTAGTGGCTGTCTGTTCTCTGACCCCAGATATTTTTATTAGAGTACACAATATTTTGGTGAACACAATACCACCACAGGTAATTAACTTGTTCTAGCCCCTGCCAGCCACAGGATGATGGATTTCACATTGACGATTCCTCCAAGACCCTTCGCTAGCACCTGGAGGAGGACTCAATGCAGTAATATCACAGATGACCGGCTTTGCCTCTGAACACAACTCGTAAGTGACGTCTTGGGTTATCTTGTTTGTTTGTTTTTAAACGTGCATATGCTTTTTTATCTGTACCAGGCCCCGTCCTCAGTACTGACTCCTTTGAAATACAAAGCAGCGTTCTGAGAGTGACAGTGAGGATAAGAAGGTCACCTCATAGAAGTGAACAGGTCACTCAGCAGTGTATGAGTATGAGCTCAATACCTAAGCTCCTAACACCGAGCTGCTCAGAGAGGAGAATGAATAGTATTATATTTGAATGTGTGCATTCTTTTTTTTTTCTTTCCCTAAATCTCTCTTCACCTGCAAACAGAGTTTCAATTGGGAAAAAAGAAAAAAAAAGTGATTTTGGACAATATAAGCAGAAAGAGAATGTGTTAAAGAGATGCTGACCCAGGCAGAGACCAGTCTTCCAATGGCTGAACTTGGAAGTTCATGATGAAGAGGCCAGCCGGCCAACGAGCCCCCGAGTCCATGGAAGTGGCTACTGCCACTGCTTCTGTGTTACTGGACATGGCATGACGAAGCTTTCATTGCAGGTGCCACTGTTGCCATGGAGACCAGATACTGATGCTGTTGTTACTGTTCTTGCTTCTTCTGATCCGAGTCTGGACCCATGCATCTGAGTGGCCAACCCAAGTCACATGCCCATCCTACCCCCACATCATGTCCTCACAGGAGACTAGAGAGCAAATATTTTGCTTTTCAAGGCTACAGAATGAAACCTAGGAGAGCTGAATTTTGAACTGATATGGGACAGACTTCTTTAATACACATGTATCTTATGCTACTTGTATAAAATGTGATTTAACTGGACATCTTATTTCTTCCTTTATTTGTTTAGTCTAGCAACATTATTCTCTTCTTAAATTTCCTTATTTAGGGAAAAGTTTCATTTGATGGAAATTTCTCAAAACACAGGAAACGGTTCTCCATTGAACAAGAACTAAAGGAGGAATATTTACTGTACTCCCTCCAACAGTTTCCATAGCGTCAAGCACAACTGCTTTGTCTGAATAAAGGACTGATAGTATCTAAAAATGTCCAGCTTATTAACCCAATAAGAGTTGGTGGTTTTGGTAACTGACTAGTTCCTTTAATAATTGGCGCTCCAGACACAGCTTACTCACATATAAATCATATAAGCTTCCGACTTCTACCACCATCATTGGTTTCGCACCCAGTGTTTGGTCACAGTCCTCAGCTGCATGGGAGAGCTGAGGAGCAATATAACTATCCTATGTATTGCAGGGTTATACTGGAAGCCCTGCTTTTACTTCCCACGTTGACTCCAATTTTTATTTCTAGGAAAACCTCTTTTCCAAGAATAAGTGAGGTCTCGTTTCTGACTTTAAGGAAGAAGTTTCATTCTTGCTGCTAATTTAAGCTGTACAGGAACATCAAGGATTTGTGAGACACGATTCCAGTAAACAAAGAAATTCATTATTAAAGTCCAGGCACTACTTTGCTTTCTATTGATGTGATAAACAGCATGACCAAAAGCAACTTGGGGAACAAAGGGTTTCTTTCAGTCCATAGCCAAGTCCACCATGACACGAAGTCAGGCTGGAGCTTGAGACAGGAACCTGAAGGCAGGAACTGAAGCAGAGGTCATGGCTGGGCGCTGCTTGCTGGCTTGTTCCTCACAGCTTGCTCAGTCTGCTTTCTTATAGAACCCAGGACCACACACAGAGGGCTCAGCTCTCACACTTCAATCATTTCCAAGAAAATGCCCAAAGAGATGCCCACAGGCAAAACCTCAACCGAGGTTCCCTCTTTTCAGAGGACTCCAGCTTATGTCAAGCTGACACAAACTGACCACAACAGTCCACATCTGCTCTGTGGCTATTGTTGGCACTGCACCTTCTAACTAAGAAGATGTAGGGAACTCTTTTGGCTGCTCAGATGTGGTTCTTCAGGTGTAAGTGTTGGCAACAAGGTTAACCGAATCAGGGAGAAGAAAGTAATTGGCAAATTTTTCATCTAGCTCATACAATTCTGCGCCATTTTAAATAAAGAGTGAGGATAGAAAGAAATTAGTTTTAAAGATGTGGATAAGTGTTTCCCCTGCATGCTTGTATGTACCACATACATGCAATATCTACAGAGGCCAGAAAGAGGGCATTAAAGCCCCTGAATCTGGAGTTAAAGGTGGTTGTGAGCCACCTGGCTGGTGCTAGGAACCAAACCCAGAAGCACTCATAAACGCTGAACCATCTTTCCACCCACATTTTTTCTTTCTTTCTTTCTTTCTTTCTTTCTTTCTTTCTTTCTTTCTTTCTTTCTTTCTTTCTTTCTTTCTTTTTTTTTTTTTTTTGTTTTTCAAGACAGGGTTTCTCTGGGTAGCTTTGCGCCTTTCCTGGAACTCACTTGGTAGACCAGGCTGGCCTCGAACTCACAGAGATCCGCCTGCCTCTGCCTCCCGAGTGCTGGGATTAAAGGCGTGTGCCACCACCGCCCGGCACATTTTTTTAAATAAAGTATCACCACGATGGTTTAACGCCCCTATGCTGAATTGGCATGGCTTCTGCATTCTAGGCAAGCACTTTGCTGATTCAGCAACATCCCCCACCCTCAAAGTTAAAAAAAAAAAAAAAGGAATTCTAAATCTGGGTATGGCTGTACACACCCATAATCCTAGCCCTTGGAATATAGAGACAAAGGAGAGGAGTCCAAAGCCATCCTTGACTACATATTGAAGGCCAGCCTGGTCTACAGGAGACCCTGTCTCAAAACAAACACAAAATCAATGCCCCCATTACATAGACAATTGTCGGAAGGCTCTGTATTATCGATGTCTTTCTGTAAAATAGATACATAGCTTACTTTTTTCCAAACGCTACATAGTAGAATATTTCAATATTTTAAAGTATTATCTCTACTCCCCCACTTCCTTTCTTGGGGTAACTTTACTATATAAACCAGGTCGTCTCCAACTTGTACTCTCCCTGCCTCTTCCTACCAAGTGCCGGGATTCTGGGCACACAGACCCCGTCAGCAGCGTCAGCAGCACTTC
This sequence comes from Peromyscus leucopus, assembly GCF_004664715.2. Lineage (NCBI taxonomy): Eukaryota > Metazoa > Chordata > Mammalia > Rodentia > Cricetidae > Peromyscus > Peromyscus leucopus. The sequence continues at coordinate 9,457,252 of NC_051076.1, read as the reverse complement.
ACATTCAGGGCTGATGATGTAGCTCAGGGGGAGAAATGTGCTCAGAATGCTCAAGACCCTGGGTCCTGATTTACTCACTGCACTTTTTTTTTTTTTAATTATGAAATGAATTCACTCTTAGAGGACATTTAAACAGCATTAAAATACACTTCTTATGCCCCAAGTAATTTAACCATTCCATTATTGATGGACAGTTAAGAATACTTCCATATTTCTGCCAATACAAAAGATTCCCGTAGCAGACATCTTTGTATGCATAGTTTAGAATACCTGAGAGGTTTGTGTTAATGTTCTAATAGAGTCAGACTATATCTTGAATATTTTCTGCTCATTTGTCCCTCAGATGTTTTGGTTCCATTATACATCTTATTATCTATGGATCTATCTACAGCAGCAAGGCATACATAACTTTTTCTCTGTCTTTCACCGTTGATCACAAGATGAGATTTAGAATCAATCATGGTGAGCATATTTTAGCACCTACTACCCAGAGACGGACACTGGCATGCAAAACAGCTCCTCTCCTCCAACTGGAGGACTGGAGAAAACAAATGCACAGGAAAGCGCCCAGGAGCCCTGAGATGAGCAGGGTGGAGTCCTTCCCTGTGAGAACCACGGGATTGCTCTCCCAGAGCTAAGGACGGCTCCCCCACTTCTCCTCTCCCTGCTTCCAGCCCTTTCTCTGTCCTTTTGTTCCTTATACATCAGCTGTGTCAGACTATCTAAGCTCCACTGTCAGGTGCTCCAGGTCCAGCACAAGACCGCACTCACAAACACTGCCTTCACCACGGTCTCTCTGGGATGCAGGACACTGATTTGTGACCCAGTCAACACTGCTTAAATGTTTCTTCCGATAATCTTCGGTCTTTGTTCCTCTCACCATTGGATGGATCTTGAGGATGGATCTCATTCTATATTCTTCTTCAGATCCTTGCTGCCTGTCAATCTCGGGTCTGTTTTTCTTCCCGATTTGTTTTCTGTATACCATTGTCTCATTTTCCAAAGAAAGAAATTCACTTCTTTTTCTAGTGAAAATCCTTATATTTGCTTCTCCAGCCCCCACAGTGACACAAACTTCTCAGATTATTTCAATCTGACCAACATGAGATTATTCTATCCAATCCTAGTAACAGATTTATAAGGTAGAAATTCCTGTTACTCTCAACTATTGTAAAGAGAATTGAAGGCACAGAGATGTTAAGTGACTTGTCTCTGATCACAGAGTAAATGAGTTCTAAATTTGGACAATCTATGATTAGCCTGTTGTTGGAGTTGGTGGATATGTGGGAAATGCTACTGCTCACCAGGCCTGACTCTGTCTTCTGTCTTTGCTAGACTTGACGTCTCCTCAGCTCTCTTTCAGTCAAAAGTAACAGAAGAAAATCAAATCAAACTGGATAAGAACAAGAAATTCAAGGGCCCAGGAGCCCAAAGACTGGCCTAGGACAGGGCAGGTGTCAATCACAGCTTAATTTCAGGTTCCAAGAGTTCTACCAGAACCCCAACTTACTCAAAAAGCCATCTATGAAGCACAGACTTTCTTCTCAGACTATGCAGGATGGCCCAAAGACTACAGTGGCTCAAGTCTGGTTGCAAAAAAGAGGGTATAGTTTCAGAGAGCTCTTGTCAGAGTTTTCTTAGTCACTTTTTTTTTCTTTGCTATCAACTTTTGGCAGAGTGGCAGAGAGATCAATTGCCAAGGAAATTCAGCGTTGCTATGGAAGAAGAAGAAGATCTGTGGTGGCTCCTATCACTGCTCTCACCAGCGTTTCCACCATAACCCTGGCGTGGTGCTTACACCCTCACCCTTCCCAAGGGCTCACTTTCATTCCCCAACAATGTAAGACTTTGACGAGGGACTCTATTTTTCTCACTTCCCCCACATTTCTGCTGCTTCGATTGTTTACATAGGTGATTGTGCCGTCTAGTTTTATGCCAACTTGACACAAGCTAGGATCACCAGAGAGGAGGGGGCCTCCGTTGAGAAAATGCCTCCAAAAGACTGGGCTGTAGGCAAGCCTCCAGGGCCTTTGCATCAGCTCCTGCCTCCAGGTCCTGCCTTGCTTGAATCCCTGCCCTCACTGCTTTTGATGATGAACTGTTACATGGAACGGTGCGTGAAATAAACCCTTTCCTCCCCAAGTTGCCTTTGGTCATGGTGTTCCACCATAGCAATAGTAACCCTGACTAAGACAGTGAGCACTTAACAGCATGGTTTTACAGCCCCTTGACCTCTTGGATGCCAATGATCCTTCATTGGTGAAGGTAGCTTCACCAAATGCAAACTCTTAAGGATGTGAACACAAGCCTTTCCTATCAGATCAGGGCCTTCTTGAGATAGGGATTAGATGTGTCCCTCCTCACACAGTATCGACTGCAAAGCAGCTTCAAAATAAATACACACTTGTTGGAAAACATGCTGACTCCGTAGACCTTTCAGCACAACCTGTCACCCTCGGATTGCAACAGAGAAAAAAAAAAAAACCAGTTGAGTGGAAACTGACACGGTAAACTAGTTCTGCTGATCCAGGAGGGTCTCAATTGAAAGTGGTGGGATCCATTTGTTAGTGAGATTCAAGCGAAGGGAGGGTAGGGAAGACAGACTGAAGAAACGGCAGTCACGAAATTGGAGTTGTAGTGAACTTGAATGTGAGACTAATTCAGGGCGACAGGTGCAAGGAAAGAAGATGGCTGTTAGAAATGTCACAGTTTAATGTCCAAAGAGAACGTCAGAGCAGACAGCGGTGAAGTTCACAGCCATAGTGGCCAGTAACAAGGAAGCAAATTCAAATGGATGGTGAAGGTCACGAGGTGGAGTAGAGTTTAGTCGGCAAAGACCCAGCTTTGGAAGTCAGACTTGGGTTCTCATTGAGCTTCCTTAGTTAACAGGTTTGTAAACAGCAAACTGAAAAAAAAATCAATTTATCACTTAAAATAAATTTTAAGTGGGGATAATATTTATTGGCAAGGTTCTTTAAAGGCTGACACTGGGCTGTGAGTCCAGTAAAAGGCAATTCATTATCACTATTACTGTAAATTAAAGGCCTAGTAGACCAGAGTCCTCAAGGTACAGTGGCATCTCCTTAGAGGATGATGGATGAAGCCAGGCTAGAGAGAAATACTGAGCTAGAAGCCAAAGTCCTCACTAATCACAGAGACATGACCTAGAACAGAGGGACAGGGAACCAACCCACCTCCAGGCAGAGACTCGAGGTTGAGAAAACTTGTAAATCCCTTTTCTTTGATGGACAGTCCACAAACCCACTTGTCAGTATTAAGTAGACTTCTGCACAGGAAACCCCTTTTCATATTTAAATATTTCTTTACCCTCTGCACAAGGAAGCACACTACTCATTTTCCTATGAAATTACAGATTTTAGTCAGATTTTGCTATCAAAACCGCTAACACCGAATGGGTGAGCGGCACAGTGACAGTCGACAGGTACAGTGACAGTCACCTGGCACTCGGCGCTCTCTTGGTCTTAAAATTGAGGAAAGTGACTCCAAGAGGTTAGACAATCCATCTTGGTGAGACAACCAGGGAGATGTAGATTCAGAATCCCAAACCGTACCTGTCTGTCTTTCTCTCTCTTTCTCTCTCTTTCTCTCTCTTTCTCTCTCTTTCTCTCTCTCTCTCTCTCTTTCTTTCTTCCTTTCTTTCTTTCTTTCTTTCTTTCTTTCTTTCTTTCTTTCTTTCTTTCTTTCTTTCTTTCTTTCTTTCACTTTCTTCCTCCCTCCCTCCCTCCCTCCTTCTCTCTCTCTCTCTCTCTCTCTCTCTCTCTCTCTCTCTCTCTCTCTCTCTTGTTAGCACCATGTTTCTTGCAACTGACATATTAATGATTTTTTTCTGGAAATAAAAGCATATTGCTGTATTAAAAATTGCAGTGTCAAGAACAAATACATTTCACAACCATATTGCTAGACTAGAAAGAGTAATGGTAAGGTGTTTATACCAGGTGACAATCTTCTCACTATGTTGAAATAATTCAGGAAAATGTGCTAGGATCTATTTCCAATCACTTTCTTTCCAAGCTGGTATAGAGTGAGAGAGAGAAGTCAGAGAATCTATAACAGGATTTAACAATTAGAATCCAATCAAACCCCATTGAGGAGACAGAAAACTATGGCTTCAGGGCTTCCAGCTACTTCTGTGCATCCTTAAGGAACAGAGTTAGATTAACATGGATCTTTTAAAACCAGGCACTTCATACCCGTCTTCCCACCCAGCCCCACAGTACTGGGGGTCGTGATTTCTAACCTACCTTCTTGTCCTACAGCAGTGGTTCTTAGCCTTCCTAATGCTGTGACCTTTAACACGGTTCCTCATGCTGTGGTGACCCCCAACCACAAAATTGTTCTCATTGCTACTTCACAAAGGTAATTTTGCTATTGTTATGCATCGTAATATAAATAAATGTCTGTGTTTCTGATGATCTTAGGTAACCCCTGTGGAAAAGATCCAAAGGGGTCATGACCCACAGGTTGAGAACCTCTGTCCTACAGCTTCCTCTGACCCAGACACCAGTATGCGATATGCACTTTGTCTCAGTCAGGGCTTTTATGGCTGTGAAGAGACACCAGGACCACGGCAACTCTTATAAGTTAATTGAGGGTGGTTTGCTTACAGTTTCAGAGGCCAGTCCATTATGATGATGAAGGGGAGCATGGCGGCGTGTAGGCAGATGTGGTGCTGGTAGTTAAGAGAGCTACATCTTGCAGGCAACAGGAAGTCAGCTGACTATCACACTGAGGAAAGCTTGATGAAAAAAAAAAAAAAACCTCAAAGCCCTCCCCCACAGTGGCACACTTCCTCCAACAAGGCCGAACTTAATAGTGTCACTCCCTTTGGGGGCCGTTTTCTTTCAAACCCCCACACACTTCAACCTGCCTTGCTGCGGCAGTGTGGTCACCAATACCGCCAGGGCCCTTCCCAGCATGCAGCACTCTGGAGCTTTGAACGTGACTTTGAATGTGGAATTTGGAATGGAGTGTCTGCACAAAATACCCCAGGAATCACAATTTTAGGTTTGCTTATTCCCAAGAAGTCAAATCCTGGTGGTTTTAAGTATAGTTAAAGTTAAGATTCATTATGGAGAAATGGACCAATTCTAGTCAATCAAAAATGCTACTTTCTACACTCAAATTAATAGTGAGACAAATTCTTTTGAGACCTATAATTCATTGTCAGAATTGAAGTTCATATAAAGGACTTCAAAGTTAGTTCTAATACTAATACATTATCAGTGTTATTTTTATGGTTGTTCCTGAGGACAGTTGTACCAACTGAAGGGCTCTCTGTCATCTACTGTGTCTTCTTGAAGGTGCAGTGATATGAATTCGTTGAATCTCTTAGGTTTTCTCTCACTCCTGGTTTTGGATGCATCATGAATCCAGGGGATTGGCCACGCAGGGAGATGATAATGGCTCTTACATTGGTAATTTCTTTGGTGTAAAGATAGAAGTTGTCATAAAGTACTGAAAAATGATGTGAACTTGAAACCTGTTTTTGTCTAACATTTAATCCCTTTAGCGATTAAAGGGAAGTAAGATATTTTCTAGTCATTATTGTGTCACTACAGCAATACTTGCACTTTCACTACCTGGGAATTGAGTAAAACATTTTCTGACTTGAATTTGCTGCTTTGGGTTATAGCGCAGACTCAGCAGGTGTCAGGAATGGACAGCAGGGAAAGTAGATGAAAAGCGAGGCTGACATTTCGGAGACAAGGGCAGGCGTTTAGAGGCAACAGATTGAAGGCTGGGGTGGAGAGAAAATCACTGAGAACGCAGTCAGCCAGTACTCTACTGTAGTTTTAGATGTTAGTTTGAACCAATGCAATTATGTGAATCTTTTTAAAGATCTTTATTGTTTAAATAATTTTTAAAAATCCAGTCTAATCTCACCTATTTAGAAAGAATGACAAAGTTACAAGTAACATTTGAAATATTCTTGGTTTTCTTCTGCATCTCCTGGACACCCTTTGCACACAGTATGTTTTCCAGAGACGTCATGAAAATCTTTTCCAACTCCTTCCAGGCTTATATTACATGAGTTTTCATTTCCTGTTAGGAGGCAGCATATGCCCTATCCTTTTGAAACTGCCATCACCCAGTATAAACACAGCTCTAGGTGACAGCCAAGAACAGAGACAGTTTTCTCTTGCCTCTTTCTTAGGACACTTGCTGTCGGTACCCAGACTTTGCTCCATGAGAAAGCCCAGGTTGCATTCACAGACCTTCCATGCATGGTATTGGTTGGCAGGCCATTAAGGTCCTGACTAACACGAAGAGTTAGCTGTCAGATATATGAGGGAAGGACACTCATGAGATGATACCAATAGCTAAAGCCATCTCGCTGGAACTTCATGGCCATTCACAGACCGAGACCTGCTTAGCCATGCCAAGTCAATGCCCAAGAATTGGAGAGAAAACAAACGGTTGTTGCAGTTTGATGCTGCCGTGTTTGGAGTGACTTATGCAAAATTTTACAAGTAGACCCAGTCATGTGAAGACTATGAAAATAAAAGTGAGTACTTCCGTTGTAGAAAAGGCATCCATTATTGATATTAAATGGAATAATACTACACATTATGTCAAAATAAGAAACATTTAAAAATGAAGGCTGTGGCCTTCATTTTTCCATTAGCTTTTTTAAAAAAGATTTAAAAGTTCTTTGATTACTTTGTGTATGCCGCTGCAGCCCCTGCATACAGTGCCCTTGGAGGCCAGATGTGTCATATCCCCCTGGGACTGGAGTTACAGATGGCTGTGTGCCACCCTGTGGGTGCCGGGGATGGAACCTAGGTCTTCCACATGAGCACCAAGTGCTGTGCTCTTTCTTAGCTGTCACCCTCCAGTTCCCCACTCCCATTAGCTCCTTTTATGTAAATAAGTGGGACTGGGGACCATTTGTTTCCACCATCATGGTTCCACTGGAGGGCTTTCCTGTGTATTTTTGCACTGGAGCTGGGTTCAAAAAGGGCAGCATACTCCCTGGGTTCTCTGTGATAGTCTGTCCATGTCTGTGTGTTGCTGGAGCTGACACTAATGAAGCTTCCTTACTTCATACTCCAGAGGATCACAGTTTGGACAGTGTATTGCATAGTCATTATGGTCCAAGGTAACTGACCAAGCACATAGTCACATGGCTCATTATTCCTGAATATCCTCATTGAAACAGCAGTAAAGAATTGCCTCTTGATGATGAATCTAGTGAGATCCTACACAAGTCATGTCTCTAAGGAGAGGCGTGGTGATTAATGTTGACCATCAGCTTGACTGGATCGAGACTCACATAGGAGGCAACCTCTGGACATGTCTGTGAGGGAATTTCTAGATGAGGTTAACTGAGGTAGGGAGACCCCCCCCAATGTGGTGGCGCCACCCACAGGCTGTAGTCCGAGAATGAATAGAGCGATCTGGTAGTTGAGCACAATCGTTGCTTTCTTTCTGTTTCCTGACGACAGACGAAATGCTGCCTCCAGTTCCCACCACTGTGCCTTCCCACCACGATGAACTGTACATGTCCTCAGAGTTGGAACAGTCATAAGCCCTTCCCTTCTTAAGTGGCTCTGTTGGGTATTTTTGTCACGGCACTGAGAAAAGTAATATCCTAGGCTTCAACACATCCTGGTCAGGGAGCCCGAGGGCTTTCGGGTTCCACAAGTGACCATCACCATGAGTAAGTTTATAGAGATTTCGCATCCATCCTTCTTTATAGTCTCAAGAAGCACGAGTGGACACTAACCAAAGTGCGCCACCAAGGGGGAGGAGATTCTTCTGTTCTGGGAACAGGATGCAACACAGTTTCCTTCAGTGAGACATTGTAACTCATCCCAGGCGAGGCTGCAAGGAAATAAGGAGAAAATGTCTGCATCACTAAACCCAGATTGGGTTTTGCTTGCTTCAGAAATGGGAAATAAAAAGTCCAAATGCATGACAGCTTGTGGGGTGCCAGGATCAGTCCTGTGAGCTTAGACAGTTGTGTGCCACAGTGAAATGAGCAGGCATCTCAGAAGTGTGCAGACGAATGCCCTGTGCTCCGGAAGGGGTCCAGATGGCTCTTTGTGCTACTTTAAAAAGCATCCAGGGAAAGAATTTTACTTTTGTCTTCCTCTTGGTGATGTGTTCTAAGCTCTTCAAAATTTTACAACCAGGAAAGTTCTGTTCAGACACACATCATTCTTCTTTTTCTTCTTCTTTTTTTTTTTAAGAAGCAATTTCATATACATTGTCTCTAACATTGGGAGGATAAAGAGAGCTGAAATTTTTAGTCAGAGTACACACTGGAAATGTATAATAACTCCAGCTACTTTTAGATTTCATGAGACTGCAATCTCCCACTTTCATAACCTCTTTTTTTGCATTTTGGAAAAAATTTCATTCTGACACTTTCTGCTTTCTTTTGGCAAAATACCCAGAGGACTTTGCCTAGGCATTTACCAGTTTTATTTATTTCTTGCCTATGAGTATTTTTGCCTGTATATATGTCTGTGTACCACATGTGTGCAGGGCATGCAGAAATTAGAAGAGGAACTGGAGTTTCAGACAGTTGTGAGCCATCATGGAGGTGCTAGGAATAGAACCCAGGTCCTCTGGAAAAGCAATCAAACTACTGATCCATCTCTCCAGGCCCTGCTTAGGCTTTCAGCAAGCATTTTAACTCATTATTCGGGTTTTTGTTTAGTTATTTGTTGTGTGTAAGCATATGCATGTGACAGGGCATGCATGTGCTCTGGCACATGTGTGGAAGTCAGAGGACAGCCTGAAGAAGTTGGTTCTCTTCTTATACTATGGGGGCTCCAGAGGGGGAATTAGGTTGTCAGGTAGGCCTGGCAACAAGTGCCCTTCCCCACTGAGCCATCTCGCCAGCCCCCATTATTTGAATTGAATACAACTGCCCACTGTAACAGGTACTCAAATTCATCTCAGATTTTTCTTATGTTTCATGTGAACATATTCACCAACAAAGTACTATGGTCAGGGAAGAGCTCACATTCATGAGCGATCACATAAAATAAGACCTACTGAAATATCCTCATCTTTTTCACTGCTTCCAAAACTATGTCCTTTGGTTCAAATACACATTTTGATGGATTTTAAAAAATGATTTTGCATCCTCATTTTTCTATAAATGTGCTAAAAGTCCTAAAATATGCTTCAAAGCTATCTAAACCCTAGGCACACACAGCTCAACTGTGCACATATCTGAGGAGTTGGTTTGTGCACAAGGAACACAAAATGAGAGATGCCAGGTATTACAGAAAGAAAGGGGAACACAGCAAGTTCCCTCTATCTGTCTTTTTCTGAGAATAGAACATTAGGGCCTAGAGAGATGACTCAGTGGTTAAGAGAGCTCCCTGATCTTACAGAGGACCCCGGTTCTGTTTCCAGCCTCTACACATCAGGCACTCCACTTCCAGGGGATCTGGTCTCCATGAGTTTCTACACTCCAGTGATGCACCTTAGCTCATGCAAGCAAATACACAACATAAATAAAATAAAAAATGAACAAATATTTTAAAAATTAACAAAGGCAATTAGTATAGAATCTTCACTAGTAAATGCTGGTCCACATTTTTCAGGATCTATAAACATCAAATACAGAATTAGAAGGATTTTAGTCAAAAGTGATCTTAGAGAATCAATTTCTTACCTTTAGTTCCTTGCTCATTTTCTCTAATTCCAGTATCAAATACATTGTACTTTTTCTAACATAGTTCGTAGGCTAATGTTACACTAATCTGCTCTTAGTTTTTTGTGTTAGTGGAGAGTAATAAATGCTACAGCAAACGGATTCATGGAGCAGGAACAGTCTACAGCCCACTGCTGAGAGCTACGGCGATTTATTTCTTATTGTTAAACATTACTGTGGAAATCTGTCAACCAGCTTGAAGGTCAACTCTAAAAGTGTTAATAAATATGAAACCCAGACCTCATGCTGGAGAATAGTAGAGAATCATAAAAAAACATTCATTTCCTTAGCTGAGATAATGAGACACTAATCATCTCACCTGGTTTTCCTTTCTGCCTTCAAGTTCAAGACTTCTTTCTCTCTGTGGGAATCATAAAGCTTTATAAGGACTTTAGCTTCAGACTACATAATAGGATTAAACAGGTATGAAATGTGTTTGGTTGAACAGTGTGCACTGAGCCTATACCGTGAATAGGGGCCTTCTGTATGCAGCTGGAAGCATTTGCTTAGGTGAGAAGAGGAAGAAAGGGAAGAACTATCCAGAAAACAGGAGACCAGAGCTTGTCCCAAGGCACAGATTGAAGTTCAACAGAGCCAAGGAGCAGGGGAAATTCTTCCCGTTCTAACGAGTCATCTCCAGGGCCCAGGTCTTCCTTCTGTGTTGCTTTTTGTTCTGGCTTGTTTCAATTCCGCCCGACTTCAAAGGCGTCTCCATTTCCTGCCTGCCTGCCATCACTCCCTCTTTCTCAGCCTTTGTAGAAGACCAGACTCCCGACCAGACACACAGAGATAACATGAAGCTACAATAAAAACACTCATCAAACACAATACACGTGGGACCTAACAGGGTGATTCAATGTGGTTTCAGTTTCAGAGTTTTGTAAGGCATTTCACATTTAAATATATATATATATCAGATGAGGATTATTGCTTTCTAGGCTTTGTCTCCCAAATCTTGGGTTTTGAAACATATCATCAGCATAGATCCATCTTTCTTTTAAGAAAAAGAATTTAAGATTTATTTGTCTTTATTTTATAAGTGTGACTGGCTTACGTGTAGGTACATGAACTACATGTGTGCAGTGTCTGCAGAGGCCACAAGAGGGCATCAGATTCCCCTGGAACTAGAGTTACAGATGGCTGTGAGCTGCCAAGTAGGTGCAGGGAACCTAAGCTGGGTTCTCTGCCAGAGCAGCCAGTGCTCTTACTCACTGAGCCATCCCTCCAGCATCCACCTTGTAAAGGAAGGCGACCTGCCCGTTATACAACTATAATTGATTGATTTTTTTTATATGAACATGAAATGTTTTATACAGTCACACCTCGGGAAAGTGCTTCTAAGTGTCAACCACCAGTTACTCCATCAGTCTATATAATGTGGTTGAGCACAGGATAGCATGGACTACAGGTGGTTATGGCCCATTTCATCTTCTTATCTTCACCGTGGAACGTCCCAACACGTGGATTGCTGTGGGGGCTGTTCTGGTGGCCTGGCCTTGCAAGAACAGGAGGAGGAAGGAGGGCTTTCTATATTAGAATAGGGTTCTCAGTTGTGGAGAGCTCACAGACTTCCTTTTGGCTTCTGCTAGTTCAGTACAATCTATACTTTTACAGGAAAGAATGTCCCTTCAATGTCATGGTGGGAAGTGAGGCTTCAGGGACAATTGTGCTGTGAAGTTTGAACTGCGGTTGACACAAAAGACAGTTTTGAGATCAAATGTTAGAGTTGAGAAGTTCATGGAGGCCATCTAGTCCTGCTTACTGACCCCTTGGGCCTTCTGGCTGAGGGACATGGCTCATCTCACAGCTCATTCCAAGATCTTACAGAAACTGTGGGCCCTTGCTGCCAACATGTGCACATACAACAGGAAACTTACATTCAAACAGTGTATCTGAACCCACACTGTTGTCATCAATACATCATTCATTCATTCACTCAGCAAACATTTACTGAGTGTCTGTTTTGTGTATTAGGTAGTGGCTAGGTTTCTGGAAGACATTTTGAACCCCTGGCTTTATAGGATTTATATTCTATTCATATTGCTAGATTTCCCTCTGGTACAAATTTAATGTTTTGAAAATAATTAACTGTTTAAACATGTCTCTCTTGCCAACTGTGAACCATAAACATAAGAGCGATGTCATCCATCGTTCTGTACTGGCTCCTGAATGAAGCCGAAGAACCATCTGCTCCCTCTAATGTGCCTTGTCACACTTGTTAGTCACCGTCCTGTGGGAGTCAAGCATGCCAAGACTGGTGTGGTGATGACTGGTGATACCAGACATAGGGTCACTGTGAGGAGTAAACGGAGGGGACTGAGAGAGAGCTCAGCTGGGACCTGAGTTCAAAACCAGAACCCATGTTTTTTGTTTTTGTTTTTGTTTTTGTTTTTTTAATGCCAGGTATGGCAGTATGTGGTTGTAATCCTGGCCCTGAGGAGGTGGATGATCCCCAGGACCTGGCTGGTCAGTCTGGTTAAATCAGTGAGATCTTGCCTCAGAAAAGAAGGTTCATAGCACCTGAGAAACCACAGCTAAAATTGTCTTCTGCCTCAACATGCATGCATACACGTACCTACACACACACACATACACACACACACACACACACATAGTAAGATGCTCTTAATCTTTGGCCAACTAAATTAGTGTGTCCCCAACCCTATTGGGTTGTGAAATCCCTTTCAATATTAACTGGCATATTTGAAATTAAATACAATTCAAGATAATGGATTGAATCAACTATGTTTTTAAAAATCCATGCTTTCTCCTTTGATAGAAGAAAGCTACTTAAAAAAATGTTTCCTCACCTTCTGCATTAATTCTACTCCAATTCTGTAGGCTTTACCCACACCAAACATGCTTTAACATTTTTTTTTTTTAACTATCCAGAGAACCCCCATGAAGAACATAAAAACCACCTTGGAATTGATTGACCTGACATGCCTTAATAGTCAATTAACTCCTCAGGTGCAGTTAATTGATTCTCAAACATGCCCCTGCCTGTTGGCTTGAAAGCTCAGGCTCTCCAAGTCTGAAGAGAAATTTGGGTGTTTTAGGAACACGAGTGTATCTGTGGAGCCCGCATCCCTTCCAGCTGATGAAGCAAAATGCCCTCTGCCCCATCTTCCTACCATTTCTCCCCCGTTTTCAGGTTTTACTGTATTAGAATGATATATCAGTGATTTCTCTGATGGCTATACTCACTGTCACCAAGTCCCCAACAGGAACAGTGTAAGGTTTATTGCAGCCGTTCAAAGGGCTCATCCCATCTTGGCTGGAAGCAAGGCATGGAGGCAGGAAAGAGCGGCTGATTACATATTGACGGTCAGAGTGAGCAGAAACTGGCGGGGCTAGAGAGCTCAAGGTTGCCTCCGTGTGACTCACTTCCTCTAGCAAAGTTGCCCCCTAAAAGTTCCACATTTCCAGATAGCTCCACCAACTGGGGAGCAACCATTCACACACCTAAGCCTGTGGGAACACCCCATTAAAACCACAGCCAATGACCTGTTGGAACAAGGTCATCGCAAACACGACGTTTAACTAAATTGCATTTGCTGAAGGGCATCTCAGTGATAGTTTTTCTTCCTCATTTATTATAATCAAGCTGTGAGATCTGATATTAGAATACAATTCTAAATAATTAATTACCTGCCACTGAGTAACAAAAGGGACTGGGGTCCACATTCTGATAACCTTTTCTTCACCCATGATTTGGTATAAAGTCTCTTTTCCCTTTTTAACCTGCAATATGGCTTTGATTTTATAATATGATATTTTATACTTATAATTATCATATTATATTATATAGCATATTGACGAACTTAAATCAATGTAATAGTAGATGAATACCTTCATTCAGCTTCATTTTTATTAACCTGTGAAGGGTCTTGGTTAGATGAACACCTTTATTCAGCTTCATTTTTATTAATCTGTGAAGGGTCTTGGTTAGATGAACACCTTTATTCAGCTTCATTTTTATTAATCTGTGAAGGGTCTTGGTTAGCTGATGCTGTTTTTTATATTTAACATAAAACTTGTCGAGTATAAATTGCCTCCCAAACTAGAAACCCACAGCAAACACAAACACCTGACTTTGCTTCTGTTTTGAAAAGAACATCCCAAGAAGCCTATGGTTCAAAAGTCTAGTTCTGAATAGGAAGAAACCCAAACATTAGTCCAGGGAGAAGGGAAACCATGAAACCAGGTATTCGAACCCTCTAATATGGACACATACAGAGCTCAAAATCCTGCCATTTAAGTTTTGCGTTTGAAGACCGATTGGCAGGCGTCCCGTCGGCAGCCAGCCCCACTACAGTGAAACCCAGCCCACAGCATCTCCAGCTCTAAGCCTAAGGCTAAACTCACACAGAGGCTTTCTCACATCAAGGCTGATTGATGGAGGATATAAAGTTGGGTTTTGATATCTGTGACAGGTTTCACTGTCTTAATTTTCTTTCTTCTTACTATGATATGGTGACAAATGTGTTAACAGAACCTGAATTCACCAGGGAGACTAAGCTCCAGGAGTATCTATGACGGGTGCTAGGTTGGGTTGAGGTGGCCATGGTAGTTGTGGGTGTCACAATCTTGTGGCTGGAGTTGTGACTAGAAAGGCAAAGCAAGGCTGAGCACCACCACTGGCAGCTTCCTGCTTCCGGATTGCAGATGTCACGTGACCAGACGCCCTGTGACCTCGTGCCTTGTCCTCCCCTCCTGTGAGCCAAGACTCCGTCATCCTTCTTTAAGTTGCTTTTCTCATCATGCTTTTTGTTTGTTTGTTTTAATCACAGAAAGAAACCAAGGCATCCGTGCAGCCTGCTTTTTAATCAATGACTATACTTACCTGGTGTGGTTAATTAGGACTTTTCTTTTTTACTTGGCCTCAAGATTTGAAACAATGCAGCCATCAAGTGTCCTGTCGTCACAGCAACTTCCTGTTTATCCACACGCTCTGCTAAAGCATGGCTCCTGCCTCCAGCTGGGATTATTTCTCTTTCATCTACAGTCACATAGCTCAGTGGACACTGTCCTGTAAGTGAACCCTTTACGCTCCGTGGAAGAAATAAAGTGGTAAGGGCAGTGTGTACATTTAGACAATATGTGATGAGGTGAATATCCACAGAGGGCTAAAAATCTCTAACACTGGACCCTGAGGAGCTGTTAGCTATGAGGGCTGATATTGGATATATGGGGAACCCTGAGTAAGCAGTGATGTGATCCATTATATAATCATTTCCAGAAAAAAACGACACCTTTGTGTGGTTCTATATAAATATACCATTCGAACTGGAAGAGACACCCGTGTGTGTGCCTGCTTCTGCCTACGTGCCAGTTTGTCTTCACCTACAGAGAATGCAGCATGTCACATCTGCCTACGACTCCTCAGCATTCCTCTAATGGCCCAGCTTCCCTCAACCCATCGTTCCTCAGCTCCTGAGCTCAGACCACACCCCATTGCACACAGATTTACCATGAAGTATCAGACGCTAACACCTACCTAAGAGTTCACACGTGGTGATTTTTGTCTGCCACCGCAGCAGGAAGTTAAAACTTAGCATTTAAAGCCATATATATGAATTCAGAAATGTGTTCTACATTTTCTGGAAGGTTTGTATCCTTCACTGAGTGGCTACCTTTAACTTATGAAACACATGCTCATAGCAAATCCAAGGATTCTGGCTGATATAGCATGAATTGTTAGAAGGTCTTATTAATAAAAACAAACCTGAAGCCAGGTATTGGGATGAATGCTGAAAGATCAGAGAAGCAGAACAAGCCATAGCTAACCTCACCTGGCCAACTTCTCGGCTGATCCTATTTCCTCAGACTGAAAGCCTCTGTGTCCTCCCTCATCCAGAATGAGTCTCCACTGAACTGCTGCTAAAAGCCTAAATGCTTAACCAGGCTCTATCTAGTTTCTGGTCCTCACGCCTTATATACCTTTCTGCTTCCTGCCATCACTTCCTAGGATTGAAGGCGTGAGTCATCATGCCTGGCTGTTTCCAGTGTGGCTTTGAACTCACAGAGATCCAGACGAATCTCTGCCTTTGGAAGGCTAGGATTAAGGATGTGTGTGCTACCATTTTCTGGCCTGTATATCTAGTGGCTGTTCTGTTCTCTGACCCCAAATAAGTTTATTAGGGTGCACAATATTTTGAGGAACACAATATCACCACAGGGTGAGGACACTCTATCCTCAGGTGCATACACAGAACCTCCCATGGGGTCATTAATCTTCTTTTCAGAAAGGCTTCTCCCAACTCCTTCATTCCTACTACACACTTGGCATGCCATGCAAACCCCACTTTGCATCGTTTCTGACAGTGGGATATATTAAAGTCAGACATATAGTTACTCTTCTCTTTTTTTGTTGTTGTTGTTGTTACAGCTTAGCTTTAATGCTTTCAAGTGTTTATTGGCTGGCTTTTTCTCTCTTTTTCTCCCTCTCTCCCTCCCTCCCTCCCTTCCAAATCTCACATAACTCTTAGTCTGGACTTGAATTTAAATGTATCTGAGGATGACTTTGAACTTAGGATCATCTTACTCCTGCTCCCAAATGCTGAGATTACAGATGCACAATGCCACGTCTAGTGTATGCGGCGCTGTGGAGTGAGCCCAGCGTGTCACGCATGCTGGGCACTCTGCAGGCTGAGCTCTATCTCCGGTCGGTCCCTCTTTATTCCCATGTAAACAAATACTGTTTGGATGTCCGTACCAACAGCTAAGTAGCTGACACTGCACACATTCAAACTAGGGCTGGAGAAAACTAAGCAAGAAGCTGAGTGAATCAACTGAGCTCATGGGTTATCTCTAAAAGTGTGGGGTTCATACTAAGTGTTGTAATTCAGTGAAAGCTTGGTACTCACCAGCTACAGTGGGAAGAGGTTTATCTCTCGAGTAACACTGGGGCCAGTCCAATAAAGGAATGCACGTGTGAATTTTCACTGTGCACTGAATCTGACAGCTGAGGAGCCAAGACTTAAATAATGCTTTGCAGCCTGCCCACAGTCAACAGGTAGGACTCTGAGGAACTGGATTCAACACCCGCTGCGGCTGGCTCCAGCTGGCTCCAGCTGGCTCCAGCTGTTTCCAGCATCTACTCTGGATTAACACGCACTGCGGCTCTAGCATCTATTGCTGACCTACATGCAGCTCTACTGATGCTGAAAACATTAAGTGAAAAACCCTACATGTTCCAGGGGACTTTAACAAAAGGGCTCAAGAAAGTGATTGGTTCAGACATTCTCCCTCGAAGTTTGTACCTCAGCCCATCTCCACGCTCTACGCCAGGGTCCTCACAGTGTATCTGCTTCCCTGGGCTTTGTGCAATTTCTTCCTGAGCAACGACTCTCAGAAAAGCACTTTCCCCAAGAACCTTAAGACTTGCAGACAAAGGATGATGTTAACAAAAGTGGAAAGGAAAGTCGTTTGTATTACATTTCACGATAATTGCCTGATTGGCTCCATCCAATAGCTTGCCTAAAACCTCTTCTCTCCCCATCTCATTTCTCTCATAAAGATGATATTCCTCCCACTAGACTGTCAAAGTATTCTATAAAAAGTAATGTTTTGGAAACTCTTACATTGGGAGGTAGCACTGAATAGAATAAATGAAAGATACACTCTGAACCCAGTCGATTAGTGACCGTTAGGGGCTCTTATCCAGGAACAAAATTTGGATAGGGTCACTGGCTTTTAAAGTACTTTTTGAAAATGGAAAATAAATCAGGAGACACTAATATGGAAAAAATACCCTCAGGGAAAATGTAAGTGGCAAAATGGGTACATCTGTGTGGTTACAGCCAAAGCTAGAACTAAATGGGAATTTGAAGGTCCTTTTCATTAATATGTTTGAAATTTTTTATATTTATTTGCATGTTTGTGTGTATACATATACACAGGTGTGCACGTGCAGGTAAGAGGTCGACCTTCAGGAGCCAGTTCTCTCCACCTACCATGTGGGTGCTAGAGACTGAACACAAGTTATCAGGCTGGGTGGCAGATGTCCTCACCTGCAGAGCCCTGTCTCTGGCCCTCGTTAAGGTATTTTAAAAACTGATTTTACTTTTTCTGATCTTAGTGGATAATATAAAATCAGTGTTCTGCAACAGTTGTAAAGGTATTTATTTTCTTGCCTGCCATATTATACATCTGTGAGTGTCCTGCATGTCTGTGACTTGTGTGGAGGGTTAAAATGCTGCTTATGAATGAGACCAGGGGGAAAGTCAGAAATACTCAGTCTAATTTTCAGTGGAAATTAAGATATAATAAAATATAGAAGCTGGAAAATTATATATATATAATATTTGTGCTGTATGCATGTACATATATGTATTTAGGAATGAAAGAGCACTCCCTCATAAACAATACTACAAAGTATCCCCACAACTTGACCAGCAGTGAGATAACATCACCAGAAACTACCTTGAGGAACAACAACATAATAAACAATTACTCTTCAGGAAAATATTTACCGGTGCCAATAAATTGAATTTACTCCATTACTTGATATTTTGATGTGCTATGTCTATATAGGAAACTTTCATTAAACATACCTTGAGATTAACATCCTTGTGTGTGAGATGGAATAGAAGCTATTCGATAATCCAGGTAGGGGCTGGAGTAATGACTTGGGGCTAATAGTTCTTGAAGCTCTTGCAGAGGACCAGAATTCAGTCCCAAACACCCACATCTAGGAGTTCAAAACTGACTGTAATTTCAACTGCAGGGGATCTGGTGCCCCCTTCTGGCCTCCATAGGTACTGCACTCATACAGTATATATAAACACACACAGGCACACATACACATTCATTTAAAAAAATATCTCAAAAATATATCTAAATAAGCTGGATGGTGGTGGCTCACACTTTTAATCCCAGCACTGGAAGGCAGAGGCAGGCAGATCTCTGTGTGTTCAAGGCCAGCCTGGTGTATAGAGCGAGTTCCAGGATAGCTCAAAGCTACACAGAGAAACCCTGTCTTGAAAAAACCCTATCTATCTATCTATCTATCTATCTATCTATCTATCTATCTATCTATCTATCTATCATCCACCTATCTATCTATCTTAATAATAATAGTAACAATAATATACTAGACCTTTTATGTTCAAACAAATTTTTCATATAATATTCTGGTTCATAGAGTGAATCCACTGTGCTGATCTAATTGCCATCCTGTGTTGATAGATGTGTTTCTGTTTGCATTTTTAAACCAAGTGGCTCTCATACTGTGGTGTTACTCCTCCTTATAGACTCATTTGCTGCTCTTTGAGGGAATATCTACAGGACTGGAAGTGTTGAAATCTAGGATCCACACACTTCAGAAATTTAAAAAATGCCACAGAATTCCTCTCCAAAGCAAGTGCAACATTTATTACCAGCAATTTGGGATAGGTCTTCCCCTATCTCAGGGCAGTAGTATAACCCTTTCCTAACTAGTTTGCTTATGAAAGTGGTATCCTGTTTTCAATTCCATTTCCTCCATGACAAGTGAGGTTGGCTGCCTTCTCCTGTCTCAAGAAAATGTTGTGTGTGTGTGTGTGTGTGTGTGTGTGTGTGTGTGTGTGTGTGTGTGTATGCATGCATACCCATGCATGATAACACATGCATACAGATGTCAGAGGACAGTCTGAGAGTTAGTTGTCTCCTATTTTTTCAAATTTTCAGTTTTCTAATTGAAATGTTGCCCTTTGCTCATCCATTTTGCTTCCCTTTTCCTCTACACAGCTGGCTTCTCTCCAGGTCTGGGATGTAGTCCTTTCTTATTCACCTGGTTATTCTCATCTCTGTTGAGGTCATTGTTAATTTTTCCACGTGAACTTTTAAGTCTTTAACTATTTTTAACTTATCTTTGTTTTATGTGCAGGAGGGTTTGGCCTGCATGTCCGCATGTGCACCACATGCATGCATGGTGCCCTCAGAGGCCAGAGGTGTTGGAACCCCTAGAAGAAGAGTTGCAGGTGGATGTGAGTGGCTGCATGGGTGCTGGAGACTAAACCCAGGTCCTCTGCAAGAGCAGCATGTGTTCTTCACCACTGAGCCCTCTCTCCAGCCACTGAATTTTTGAATTCTTACTTTGTTACCTATTTGAGTAAGAGAGGTTAAGGAGTTGTGATCCTCTGTTTTGTTTTTGTTTTTCGAGACAGGGTTTCTCTTTGTAGTTTTGGTGCCTGTCCTAGATCTCACTCTGTAGACCAGGTTGGCCTCGAACTCACAGAGATCTGCCTGGAGGAGTCACTTTTACTGCCTTTGTTTGTCACACTCTCTGTGACTCTGCTGTGGCCTGCATACCTGTTGGTTTGCCTCTCTCTTACAGTTTTACAGGGAGCAGCCCACTCCTTTTATTTATTTTTAATTAAGCACAGAAAGGGACAGTTTCATTATGTCATTTTCACACACATTTGCTCTCCTGCTTTGTTCTTGCCCTCCCCCATGCTCCTAGCTCACTATGGCTGGTATGGTGGCCTTATTCAGCCAAAATAGTTCTTCCTTCTGCCTTCCTCTCTTGTTCATTCTACCACACTTTCTTTCAACCCACGCTCATACTTAATATCTCTTCTTGCCTTCTCACAATCCCTTTCTACCTGTATGACTTGTGTGGGGACACACACACACACACACACACACACACACACACACACACACAGATCTGGATCTCTCACAGGAAGGGAAACATGGTATTTGCCTTTCAGAGTCTGATTTACTTTAACTAACATGAGTCTGATTTATTTTAACTAACACGATGGTCTCCTTGTTTATCCATTTTCCAGGCAGTGTCTTCTTGAGGCATCAATCCCTGCCTAGCATCGCACAGGAAGAAGAGAATAAAGTGCTGTAACCGCGCTGAGCAGAACAAGATGTAAAAACGCCTTCAAACCAGCTAAAGCCCATGGATACACCACCCTGGCCACAGGGCAGAAAATGACAGAAACAATGTAGAGTGCATTACGATTGAAAAATGTTTAGAGTATATGTAATATACATATGCATATATGAGAACACATGCATATACAATATAGAATCACTGAAGAACGTAAGAAGAAGGAAGGGGCAGGGGCAAAGGGAAAATAGAAGAAAAGCAGGGCTAAGTAAGAGGAACAAGAGTGGAGAAGAACGTTATGAAGGGCAATAAAAAAAGAAACATAAGTTAAAGAGATTGCCCAATTTAAAAACACATAAGCAATAATATGAATATAAGAAATCAAAACAAAACCTAAAAGCTCTACTAAAAGTAGAGTAAAAAGATGGAAGGGGCCTGGGGTGAAGCTCAGTGTGTCAAGTGTTTGCCATGCTTCCATACCTGAGGGCCACAATTCCGATGTCCAGAGCTGTGAAACGCCAGGCACTTGTAGTGGCCTGTTTGCAACTCCACCACTTAGAAGGCAGGGACATGCGTTCTGTGGAGCAATCTGGCTAGCAAGACAAGCCCAACCAGTGAGCTCTGGGTTTGACTGAGAGACCCTGCCTCAGTGAATAAGGTAAAGAGTAATGGAGGAAGACACTTGTTGTCAACCTTAGGTCTCCACACTCAGACCTACACACATGTGAAAGGCTAGAAGGCCAGAGGGGCCATATGAAGGCTTAGACAACATGGTGATGGTGTGGACATCTGGAATGAGCTGAAGCCTGCAGCTACCAGACATACGGAGACCATGAGTCAGCTAAAGATGCGGGGACCGCAGACACCCAGGGAATCATGACTAAGCAGAAAATACAGCTACGATCTAATCTGCTATGTGACCCTTTTTGGCAAAATGACACTTTTGTATGTTTTTCTATAAATATACCCTCGAGCCAGGGGTCAATGCCTTCACCTGGGATGCCTTTCCTCTGTGCTGTGTTTCTGTGAAATCCTGTATTTAACGCTGTTTCATTCTCAATGGTCTCTTGAGTGTGTCATTATGAAGGTCTTATCTCTCACACAAGTATGAGATAGACCCAGTTAAGACCTGTATCGGCAGTGGACACACACTGCATGCAGTACTGGAACTGTGAGCAGCCCCAGAAAATTCGTTTTAAAGAGAAGCCTGTACTCTGCAGGTGAGATTTTGGCTGGACAGGAGATCTTGGGTTGCTCTTAGACTAAGGCATCGTCACCTTGTTCTCAAAGATTGGGAGAGAATGGTGTGTTGCCCAGCCAGTGGCGCAGACATGGGGGTGGTGCCAGCCAGCTCTCTCGCCTGTTTTCTCCTGTCTCCTCCCTTTTTGGTCCAGCAGCATTGCCAGGGTAATTGACCCAGAGGAGACCTTATCATAGGGTGGGGCAAGTTTTGCTACAGCTAGATTGTAAGGTAAATGAAGACTAGAGAGTCTCTACTGTGGAGGGCTGCCTTGGGTAACTGAAGAAGCCAGGGAGACAGCAGTGAAGACAGAAGTAAAACATCTGTGGTCAGAGGTTGATGATGCCTGAAGCTGGGCTGCCTATCTCAAAGCTGCCTTCCTTCCGTCCTCCCTCCCTCCCTTCCTCCCTCCCTCCCTCCCTTCCTTCCTCCCTCCCTTCTTGCCTGTCTCTCTTCCTTCCCTTCCTTCTTTCCTTCCTATACCACCCATTTTTCTGAAAATCGTATTATGTCATTTTTTTATGACTGAATAAAATTCCATTGTGTATCTACGTACTACATTTTCTTTAACTGTTCATCTGTCAGTGGACATTTCGGCTAATTCTACTTCCTGCCATTTTGACTAGAGCAGCAATAGGCAAATCCATTGTAATCTGGGCTTTGATGGGACATGCAGAGCCACACCACAGCACTGTAGGAGATCTCGTCCAAACTGATGTGTTGGGTTTGGGTCCTAAGGAGAAAGTCCTGGATCAGTGATTTGATCCAGCAGAGGAGAGGATAAGGAAGTAGGGGGCATCAAAAAGGTTGCTGTGAGGAAGCTCACAAACAGATATCTGAGAGGCAGCCTCCTGTGGTTGGCACAGGACGAGGAGACAAGCTTAACTTGAACACTATTCAAGATCAGAGGTTCTAGCACCTGCTCAGCCCTCATGTCTGGCACCACCATCTGTTCGGAGCCAAACTCAACAGTGGGACATGGGGTTGGGACAGTACTGTGTATGTACCTGTCTGTTCATGTGACCAAGGAGAAATTAGAGGCAGAAGGCAAGATCTCGAATACTAGTCACCATGCGAAGCAAACTTCTGCCAAAAGCTCTGGACAGAGCGAAATCTTGAGAGAATGGAGGATGATGGCTCCAGTCATCCTTCAGGAGGAGGCTGGGTCCTCACATCAGATGGGAACTGAAGAGAAGCACTGGAGCCACAGATCTCCACACAGCAGGCAGGACTGACCCCCCTACACAGGGAGGCTCAGCCTTCCCTCAGAGGCTGTGTGCAGGGAGGAGTCCAGAGATGCAGATGAGCAGATCAGCAGGGAAGTGGATTGAAGGCAAGGTTTGGAATTTCTGGAGTTTGAGGCTCAAGCCACTGTACAATCACTTAGAGATTTGATGGTTCTTATTATACCTACATGCATTCAATTGGTGTGTTCTATCTGGGATTTTTGCATATTCCAGTCCTTCTATACTAAGTATGTTTTCATTATGGAAACGAACAATAAACCATGCATGGTGGTGTACAGAGGCAGGAGGATCTGTGAGTTCAAGGTCAGCCTGGGCTATATTGCAAGTTCTAGTCCAGTGAGAGCCACACAGTGAGACCCAGTTTCAAAGCAAATGAAGGAATAAATACATACATACATACAATAAACAATGTCCACCCAAGTAACTCACACTAAATGGCAGTTGTAAAGGATGGGGTGGGGGGGGACACACAACAAACTAAGAGGACCTAAATTAGAAAAAAAACCCAAATCAAATAATTGTTATCTTTTGAGCTTTAGAGAAAGGCCAAAGAAGGTCTCATCCTCTTTTCACATCTAAGCCCTTACCCTGTCCACATCACATGCCTTACCCTGTCCACATCACATGTCTTACCCTGTCCATATCACATGCCTTGCCCTGTCCATATCACATGCCTTACCCTGTCCACATTGAAGCCCTTACCCTGTCCACATCACATGCCTTACCCTGTCCACATCACATGCCTTGCCCTGTCCACATCACATGCCTTACCCTGTCCACATCACATGCCTTACCCTGTCCACATCACATGCCTTACCCTGTCCACATCACATGCCTAACCCTGTCCACATCACATGCCTTACCCTGTCCACCTTTTTTGCTCCAAATCAGTGTGTCATGAGAGTGGCTAGCAACATCAGATGGGGGAGGACAGTTCGGGTTTCTCACATTAAGTTGCAACGAGAGATTTGTGTTTGGACTTCTTCACACAGTTTTACTACCTTCTCTTATGCCACAAACTTGAGTCACATCAAAACCTGATTATCTTCTAGAACTGGGCAAGGAGCTGGACTCACTGGAAGCCTGGACGAAACCACTGCAGGACGATGGAGGCTTCCTGCTGCTGAAGCCTAGTGTGCATATGGATGCTGCATGTGTATTAGTCCCTTCTGAGTCTGAAAAGGCTGTCTTCACTGTTTGTGTATTGTAAATGCTTGTTCATTTTCTGGTGACTTGAAGCAACAAAAGACGTTGATAGAGACATGTTTTTATTTTTGTTTTTTTTAAAAATACATTTACAAAACCTAATCTCTGGAAAATTAAACTGGATACTCCCTTTTGTGTCTTTTTTGTTGCATATTACACATGCATATTTCTTATTTGAAATGAAAAGAGAAAGATTTTCTACAATATCCAAAGTACTAGGTTTTAATGGTTGATTTGATTGAATTTCCTTTAGGAAAGCAAAGTTGTCCTTGCTGGAAATTAACAAATAGATGAATCCATTAAAAAATCTTGCAATAAGTGGGGGAAATCATTTCTCTATTGTAAAGCAGCAGACAGAAGTCACTGTGCCCTCAGCCATGTTTGCCAACAGCAGAGAGAATTCAACACATTCTCCCTGCTGTTCGAGTTATTGTCGGTCAGAGCTTGTAAACTTCCATATCTGTTGAGACACTACCATCCCCCTGTGGAGGAATAACTCTGTCTATAGGAGTCTGAGAGATCTGGAGTGGAAGGATGAAAACTTGGGGAGTTTTATAGAGATGATGCCTGCACAGACGCATTCTGAGGGAAAACTCATTTGATTCTTCAGAAATACATCCTGTTCCTTCTTGACTGTTTTGTGCCAGTGGGCGACTCGTAGCAGAAGACAAACTAGTAGGTGGATAAGAAAAGCCAGAGCAGGACAAATCCATGCATTAATGTATCGCTTTGATCTGGCTTTTCAAATGTTTTACCATTCCATCGGCTCATTCCTCTAGATAATTGGAAAACACGCTTCCACTGGCTTCCAGCCCGGGGCCTGTTCCCTTTCAAGGAAGCTGTCTCAGGAACACACCTGTGCTCTAGCAAGTTGTGTTCTTCCCTGGAACAAAGGGGAGGCAGAAAGACATTCTGAAACATGCCAATCTGCTTGGAACACCGTCTATCAGCAGAACTCCTCATGTTAGATCGTTTTACTCACAGTACCTGCCGATGCCTTCTGGCCTTTAGAGAACAGGACTCTCTGAAACGTTAGTGGGGGAAATAAAGGTGGTAGCAGCTTCTGACTCCATCTCAAAAATATAGAACTGTCATCAATGTTTTGTCGTCATCTTAGTTAAGGTTTCTCTTTCAGAGAAAGAGAGTTTCAGAGGTTCAGTCTATTATCATCATGATGGGAAGCATGGTGGCATGCAGGCAGACGTACGTGGTGCTGGAGCTGAGAGTGCTACATTTTAACCAGAAGGCGACAGACTGTCACACTGAAGGAAGCTTGAGCATATGAGACCCCAAAGCCCGCCCACACAGTGACACACTTCCTCCAACAAGGCCACACCTCCTAGTAGTGCCCCTCCCTTTGGGAGCTGTCTTCTTCCACACCACCACATCATCAAGGACAAGCAGATCTGCAGGGAGAAGGGTAAATACAGGAAACTGCTTTCATACTTATCTGAGAAACAGGACCAAAACAACCAGAGATTTGCAAAACATTTTTTATGGAGGGCTGAACTTTTAGGCTTGGGTATGAAGGGCACGTGAAGTAAAGTCAGTACCAAGAAACAAGACAAGCGATCTAGTACAGGGATGGTGAAGACGTGAGGGTCCTGAGGATTCCCTCTGTTTACAGCTGACGTCATGGGTGCTGATGGAGGACAAGCGTGCTGGGCCAGAGTGAAGGCCAATCTGTGTTAGCAACAGCAGGAGCCACTGTTTGGACTTGGTCTGTAGGTTTCTCACAGTGAGGCCAAGAAAGTCAAAATAACACCTGCTTGGGAGGAGAGGAAATTGTGAGCGCTGGTCCAGGAATCTTTCAGAAAGAGTGGCAAGGATGCTTTGATTGGCTCTTGAGTGAGAAAAAATCTTTATTGTGCCCAATAAAAGACTAGCTTGCTCTTGGTTGTTGAGCAGTCTGTCTATTTTCTAAAGCTTGTGTGTAACCAACCATGGAGGGATACACTATGCCTACCTTCCATGGTGGCTTGTTGTGTGAACAAACTCAAAACAATAGTTTAAAACAGAAATAGTGAGTGGCGTAGAGAAAAATAGAAGTGTTAACATCCATAGAGAATATCTCCTAGCAGAAGCGTTCATTTGGGAGGTTCTAGTCTTAGCCAGTGGGACCTGACTTTAACTACAATAGATAATCAACTATTCAGTTATTCACTCAATCAGTGAATAAGTACTCAGGCATTTAGTCGATGAATCAAACAGTAATTTAAACATTTGCAGAATGCCTGCCCCATTGCTCTGTGTTAAGGAACCGCAGAAACATGATGAATAAAGATGAGCATTTGCGCACTATGCATGCATGTATGTCTTAAGAGTTTCCAAACTAGCAAAATAAATAGTAATTAAAAGGATAATACAAGTCATAATGTCCAGCAGAGACAACACTGCACACTCCTCATAGTTCTGTCTTCCTGGAATAAACACATCACAGCTATGATTTCCATCTTCTTTGGTCTTTGTGGCCATGCGACCCCAGGTATGGGCAGAAACAATGGAAACCCCTGTCACAGAACCTCATTCTCCATTGTCCCCTGCTATGGATCCCATGGGAGACAACCAGAGCTCCACGAGGCTTTCGTAAGCTAGAAGCAGATCTTCTTTCTCTCTCCTATATGAGAGAAGGAGCTGACTCACTCTGTAACACGCTAAACACAGGGAGAGAGATTTTCCATGAGCCTGAATAATGTCCAGGTATGAATTCCAACTTCTTCAGCTTCTGTGTATGTTGGCCTAGAGGCAGGTCATTTTGGGCTTTCTGGTCACTAAAGAGTATTAGATGCAATGGAGGACTCTAGACCAAGGAGGAGCCTTTTACTATTTGTTTAGTTTTGTGAAGTGAGAAATACTTAAATATAATCCAAATAAAGGAAATAAATAATGGAGAAGCAGAGAATAGAGTTACAGGAAGACAGGTCATAGCAGAGCAGAGAGAAAGTCTAAAGGAACTCACAAGCAGGTGGGGACAGGAAGCCTCAAAAACCGACTGCAAGAATAATGTCCCCAGCACAGGTTGAAGCCCTGGGGCCAAAGGAAGAGCAGAAACTCCCCACAAAGAGACTTCCTACAGTTTTATCTCACAAACTGACGGATGCATATGGTCTGCCTGTTGGTTCATCATTTCTGTTTCCAGTGCTAGGCACCAAACCCAGGGCCTACAGTTGCTGGGCAAGTGCCCTACCTCTACAACAGAAAAATGGGAATGGAAACAATTCTTTCACTCCCTGGTTTGGGCAAACTGAAAATAAATATGTCTTTCTGATCAATTTTTATTTCCTAATTTCTTAGAAATCCAGAGGGACTAGGTAGGGTAAGGAGTTTCTGAACCTATACATTGTAACACCCTTACATGACCCATGGGAACTAGAAAAAATGAAAATGGGGGACGGCATTGGGATGAGGTGTGTGTGTGTGTGTGTGTGTGTGTGTGTGTGTGTGTGTGTAAGGCAAGGAGGTAGAGAGAGCCCTAGGCTCTAATCCCAGACCTGACAGAAACAAAACAAAACCTTATTCTCTGCTGATTGTGCACTGAGTTCTTTTTGGAGCATTGCAGATACTTAGTTGACCCCACCTTGACTTCTAAAAGTAGCTACCTACAGCACGCTTTCTTTTGAATAGATGGAGGTGGATCTAACAGTGCTGTATGGGGAATAGCATTCATGCTTTCAGACCTGGCCCGTCCAGGCCCTTGCTGATACTGTATTAGGGTAACATGACTTCAGAGACAGAGGGAACTGATTCTGTCATCACTGGGGGGAAATTTAACTTGCTTCCTGGCAATGGTTCTCACATTACATTTGCCAATGATGCCACTTAATGCCTCAACATGGACCCCAAAGGGGTTTTAATAGCATTTGGAAAATGGAGCAATTAACCAACCACCTACTGGTGGTTACACAGAAGGCGACCCACCACATTAGGTCATGACACTAAGTGACTGAGGGACAGTTTAAGCAACACTCCAGTATAACTTCACCAGTGGGAAAGCCAGTCTCAGGTACCCTTCAATATCTCAGTCACTTGCCTTATTATCCCTTCCTATGTGGCCTGAGTCCATGGAGGATGTGAGTATACACTGCACGGCCACCAGAGATAAAAGGTCACAGGATGAGGCTGAGCCATAGTTTTAGAGAACAGGCATCATCTGGATTTATTAAAAACCACTCACAGGATATGGACTTTTAAGGTCTAATGTATTTGGTCAAACATATGATACTCCCACACACCTAAGAAACGCATGCACTCACAGTCGATGGCAGAAGTAAGCTAAAGGAAGCTTTTGGAACCCAATGGATGGATGTTGGTGGTGGCATCAGCACACATGCTGGGAGGCTGGCAGGGGGCAAGTATCAGTTTGCTGTAGAGTTCTTGGAAGGCAG
Organism: Peromyscus leucopus; assembly: GCF_004664715.2. NCBI lineage: Eukaryota > Metazoa > Chordata > Mammalia > Rodentia > Cricetidae > Peromyscus > Peromyscus leucopus. The sequence goes on along the minus strand of NC_051076.1, from coordinate 9,428,655 downwards.
TCAGTGCACTGTTGAGTGACAGAGGGGCCTTAGCTCAGAGGCAAAGTCGGTGCCCAGGAACTGGAGGAACATTCTTGTTTCCTGGCTTGTTCATTTTCCTGGTACGTTGTTGACCTTGGTGAAATTCAGACTAACGTGACCCAGGTCTGGCATTACACCTTCCCACAGCTGCTCCAGGAAGAGACCACTTCCTTTGTCAGTTTCTTAGAGCTCTTGCCCCAGGATGACTGAAAAAAACTCTTCTCTACTTTGTGCCTTCGAGCCAGGATCCAGATGTCAGGTGCCAATCCTGGACTGAGAGCTGCCCAAGTTTTCTCTGAACTCTAAACAAGGACTTGAAAGGCCTGGCTGGTGGAGGGTGGGGACTGTGCAGCTCACTCCAGAGAGGCAGTCGGAGAGGCCTGCTTGAGTCTACATCCGGTTCCCTGGGAAGTGCAAGTACACAGAGCTGTTCGTCAGTCCAGCCTCTGCTTTGCTCCCAGGAGGACCTGGTTCCATCCTTGCTGGGTAACTTCCAGTTTGTTGGTTGGTCAGCTGGTTAGTTGTTTGGTTAGTTGGTTATTTGGTTAGTTGGGTGGTTAGATGATTGTTTAGTTAGTTGGTTGGTTGGTTAGTGGTTGGTTGGTTAGTTGGTTGGTTGGTTGGTTAGTTAGTTGATTAGCATTTTTGCTTGTTTGTTTGTTTCCAGTGCTGGTGACTGAACCTGGGCCTCATTAGACAAGTGCTTAATCACTGAGCTAAACTCCCAGCCTCCTTTGGCTGGTTGGTGTAATGTTCTAGAATGTGCTTCAGGCCACAGCACTGCTGAGTCTGGCTCTGGGCCTTCAAGGTATAATCTTGTCCCGTCTCCAATCTCTGGCACGCAGGAAAAAATCTCTGATAATTCAACACAACTATGTCTGGAAAGTTGCTAGATCTCTGTTCACCATCACAAGGTATCCAAACTACCAGAGTACAATCTGGAGGACATCTCATCACTCAAGTTACAATGTGAAATTATACAAACCTGCCTTGACAACACATGTGCGATGACATCTACTGTTCCCAGCCCCGCTGTAGGCCTTTGAAGACCCACAAGTGGCAGCTCGACGCTGCTGTTGAGTGTGGCAGTGTGGCAGTATAGACTTGGAGAGGTCTAGCCTCACCTATGGCCACTCGGCAGCTATCTTCCTATTTTCTACCCCTAATGATCTCTCCACTGCTCAGGCAGGTTTCACTTTCCCAGCCCTTGGTTTTATTCCATCACGTTAGAGGTCTCTTTTTCTGGAAGAACTTTCCCGATCATTTCTCCTCTTCCAGCTCACAGCTTCATGTTGGCCCTTTGTTCTGGGCCCCACACTCCCCACATCATAGGTTCTATCACTGCAAATCATGGTTATTTTATTTGTTCTCTGGACTTTTCAGGGCACACAAGATTCATGGCAGCTTGATTGTCACCAAAGGCCCATGTGTTAAAGGCTCTTTTCCAGGGTGGGCACTGATGGGAGGTAGTGTGCCCCTTAGGAGGTGTGGTCTAAAGGAGACTCTGTAGGAAATAAGAGGGATGTCCCTGAAGGGACTGTGGAATCTCAGCCTCTTCCTTTACCACATGCACAGGCTCAAAGCAACAGGGCTAGTAAATCCTAGACTGTAACTGCAAATGTGAGAACCAGAATAAACCTCTCTCTGTGTAAGATGACGACGGTCTCAGGTTCTTGGTTATCGTGGCAGAGACTATATTAGTTATTTTCTCATTGCTTTGACAAAATGCCTGATAAAAGCAACTTCAGGAAGGAAGGAAAGGAAGGGAGGAAGGAAGGAAGGGAGGGAGGAAGGAGGGAAGGAAGGAGAAGGGAAGGAGGAAGAAGGAAGGAAGGAGGAAGGAAGAAGGAAGGAAGGAAGGAAGGAAGGAAGGAAAGGAAGGAAGGAAGGAAAGGAAAGGAAGGAAAGGAAAGGAAAGGAAGAAGAGAGGGAGGGAGGAAGGAAGATTTATTTTGGCTCACAGTTTACGGGTACACCATCCATCATGCCCAGAGGTTTTGCTTCTCAGTGATCCTGTCAGGCTGACAACTGATATCACCATCATGGGGACTATTTCAGTTTTATTCTCCACATTATTGTCCCCATTGCAGTTAGTGCCCGCCAAAGAGAAAGCGTCATTAAATACTGAGAGACTAAGTGAATGCCTGAGAAGAATGGTATTTGAACCCACATCCCATAGGCTGCTAATTATCCTAATAATAGCCTCGCTGCTGCTGAGGACGCCCCTTGCTCCCTTGCTCAGAGGAGACAACGGAGGCCAACGTGATCCACAGCTGTGCAGATGTCTTCGCTAAGTGTCTCAGCCACGCGTGTGCCACCTGCCATTCTGCTACATCCCAGGTGTTCTTACCGTGCGCTTGATTTTCTTTCATTTGTGGATTTTTTAATCATGAAAATTTAAGTGTTTTTCCTCTTGCAATATTCCCTCACTTTCTGTTATCCAAGAAAGGTGACAGGAAGTTTAGGGCAAAGGTTTCGTCATCTACTGACTGGTTTAGTTTCATGATTTCCACACCACGCAAACAGTCATCCAAACTGCACTGTTATTCCTTTGTGTCTGCGTGTCTGCATGTACGTGTACACGCAAGTATGTGTATGTACATATGTGATACACATGAATGTGAGTTTGTGTGTGGAGACCAGAAATTAACCTCCCAAGCCACACTAGCATTGTCCACCTTTCTTACTCAGAGTCTCTCGTTGTCTTGAAACTTGTCACTTGGGCCAGGCAAACTGCTGAGACTCAGTGTCTGTCCCCTGCCACACTCCCAGTGCTGGGGTTGTAAACAAGTGACACCACAGTTGCCTCCTTCCTGTGGGTTCTGGGGTTGACTCAAATCCTCACATCCAGCCCCAAAGGCAAGCACTCCACTGATGACCCATCTCTCCAGCTTCATCTTACACTGAGAATTCCTCTTTAGAAACACAGTTAATACCAAAAGAAATGGAAAATTATAACTTACATTTAGACAAAAATCAAAATATCTCTCATGACAGAATCCTTGATAATTTATCTCTATTATATAATTTCTCTATTATATGATAATTTATCTCTATTATTTAATAATTTATCTCTATTATATGACACAATAAAAACACAGAGATTAATAGATATTGGCAACAATATGGTTTTCATGCATATTAATAAAATGTCTTTTAAAAGCAGAATTAGAATTTATTTTACTTCTTTTAAAAAATGTTTAAAACTTTAAAAAATTTCTGTGTGTCTGTGTATGTATGTATGTGTTTATGTGCATCATGTGGGTCTAGGTGCCTGCAGAGGCCAGAGGATATCAGAACACTTAGAACGGGAGTCATAGGCAGCTTTGAGCCACTGATGTGAACACTAGGAACCAGCCCAGGTCCTCTGCAACAACAGGAAGTGCTTCTAAGCACCGAGTCACCTCTCCAGCCTCTGAAAATTAAGTCCATAAAAAATATCCACATGTGCATGTCCAGAGAAACACTAAGAGACAAGACAAGTGGGCGTGGGTGTAATATACATAATCTGATATAGACAGAATCCCACAAACACTGGAAGGAAGAAGCATCACAGCTGATGAGAAACTGGATAAAAATATTCTAAATCTGATTATAAATGTCAAGAATGTTCAATAAACTCTACAACTCCCATACAGAATAAAAGACAAGAGAAACACACCAGGCACATTGTAGCACTGATATTTTATATAATTAACAAAGGAACTTGTAAAGAGCAACCCAAAGAAAAGTAAAGGTTCATTGTTGAAGGGATAAAATGGGGATGAAGAATGCAGCCTCAGCTTTGGAAGCTGCAAGACAAAGGAAACATGGTTTTAAAGTCTTAAACAAATGGCTGTCGCCCAGGATTACACTCCTACAAAGCTACAGATAAGCTCCAAGAACCTTGATAGGACATGTCAGGGCATGCCATCTGTGCCATCCACCATCACCGGCTCAATGAACCGAAGCTAGGACACATCAGGATGGGCCATCTACCTTCACTAACTCAAAGAAGTCCAGCACATTCTTCATAGACTAGCTCAGACAGTGAGGGAGGGAAAGGGGAATGGGTGATCAAATGTGAGCATGTGGGTGGAGGTGCACAGACAGAGACCTTTAAGGCAAATAGCTTTCCAGACAATGTAGATGTAACAGTCTTATTAAATAAGAAACACAGAGCCAAATGCAGAGTTAAAAGCCCAAGAGGTCAGAGCAGTAGCTAAGAGCTGATACTAAAAAACCTTTCTTACCCTTCGCTGCTGTTGCCATCCTTCCCCTCAGAAAGAGACTTACTTCCTGTTTACCTGTCTTTTTATTGACTTTCTGTTCTGCCTTCTCATTGGTTATAAACCCAACCACATGACCTCCTCATCACTGCCTGTCTATACAGACCTCCAGGTCTTCTATGGTTGGTATTGAGATTAAAGGCATGTGTCTCCATGCTGGCTGTATCCTTGAACACACAGAGATCTATCTGTCATGTGATCAGAATTAAAGATGTGCGCCACCACCACCAGGCTTCTGCTATGGCTTGCTATTAGCTCTGACCCCCAGGCAACTTTATTCATTAACATACAAATAAAATCACATTTCAGTACAAATAAAATATCACCATAAGACACCACAACTGAACCTGGCCATTCACCAGCCTCTTTCTTGGCTCATCATCAGCTGTGAACTTTAAGGTGTTTCCTTCACACCACAGGACTTCAAAACAAACAAGCAAACAAAGCCTTTTGGGATTTTAGCCCCCCAAGGCACTCTTGTTCATCTTCTGTCCTCCTTCTTAGCATGCAGTAGCTTAGGCCTGAACAAGTCCCTTGAAGGGAGACTTTTGTGAAGACCTCCCTCCTCCATCTCTTCAGGTCCTGGTTGCTCTGGTCATTATGAAGTCTAGTGTTCACCTTTCCAGATCAACTAGCTTGCTACCACCTCTGGCTTCCACTTCCTGCCCCTCCTATCCTCTGCATGCCTCCTGTGAATCAGTGGGTTATCTGGAGAGAGGAAAGAGCTATGGGTCTGCACTGCGCACTTCAAAGCCCATTCTTTCTCTTCTACACCTTGACCCCATGCCCTCTGTACTTACTAATTTATAATAAATCTGAGTATCAGGGGCTTTACAATTCTTTTCTTTCTTGAATTTTATTGAACTTGTATAGCTACTTGTAATAGAGGTCTGATTCAACATGCCCTCGACAGCCCAAACCTTGAGTCCATTCAATATACTCTCTCTTCTAAAGCACCATTAATAGTGAGAGATAAATATTTTATTAAGAAATAAGTTCAAGGAGAGATGGTTTGGCGGTTAAGAGCACTCACTGCTCTTCCAGAGGAACTGGGTTCAGCTCCCAGCACTGCCGTCAGGAGGTTCACAACCTGTAACTTGTAACTTCAGTTCCAGGGGATCCAGGACTCTCTTTTGGTCTCTACAGGTACCCATGCACATGTAGTATACACATACATAAACAAACACACACACACACACACACACACACACACACACACACACACACACACACACACACACACGAGAAAACAAAATCTTTTTGAAAGATTTTATTTAGCCATACTAAATGAAAGATATTAAGAAAACAAGAATTACTGAAAACACAGAAAGGTATCCTGCATGGGAAGAGTCAACTTATCAGACAGAGCACACTGAGACTAGCATCTGGACCATCCTACCCCACCTTCCTCTCTGTATAAAGGAAATATACAACTACAGAAATCTACTGGAAAAAATATATATAGCACCATATGATAATTTTTAGGAATTATGACAATCTGCCATGTACACACCAGAGAAAATTCAGCCCTTCAAAAAATTACAGAGAAATTTGATAACTGAAAGTAATACACAAATCAACAGTAGGTAAGATATTTTTAACAAAAACATATGATGTGGATTATACTCATTGTTATTAACAAAGCTGATTGGCTGATAGCTGGGCAGGAAGAGATTGAGTGTGAGAGCCAGACTAGGAGAATTCTGGGAAGTGGAGGGGCAGAGTCGGGGAAGATGCCAGCCAGCCACTGAGAAAGCAAGACATGCAAAATGAGGTAACAATCCACAAATCATGTGGCAAAGCATAGTTAAGAAATACGGATTAATCTAAATGTAAGAGCTAACTAGTAATAAGCCTGAGCCATTGGCCAAACATTTATAATTAATAAAAGCCTCTGAGTGATCATTTGGAAATGACTGCGGGATGGGGCAGGACAGAGGAAAGCCTCCATCTATTCATTAAATGTATTCACTAAAATATACAAAATTTCACTATCAAAAATCTTGCATTGTATGATTTAGTACTTATTTCATATCAACCAGATTCAATTGCTTTGAACTCTATTTTAGAATATCTATTTTTTAAACAAATATCTATTTTTAAGCTATAAATGTACATATGTAAGCAATCCTTCTTCTCTTCAAGTTTTCTGGACTCCACAACTGAAACCTAGATTTCAGATACAGACACAAGCCCACAGTCATCCTCAGCAGCAGGGTTGGGGAGACCTTCACAGCATGGCTCTGAAACCCTCACTCACATTGTTTTTAGAACTGAAGCAATCATGCAGTGCTGTGGGACGGTCTGTATGTCAAATCTGTTGCTCTGATTGGTCAATAAATAAAACACTGGTTGGCGAGTGGCCAGGCAGGAAGTAGGTGGGACAAGGAGAGAGGAGAATACTGGGAAGCAGAAGACTGAGGCAGAGACACTGCCAGCCGCCGCCATGACCAGCAGTATGTGAAGACACCGGTAAGCCACAAGCCACGTGGCAAGGTATAGATTTATAGAAATGGATTAATTTAAGCTATAAGAACAGTTAGCAAGAAGCCTGCCACGGCCATACAGTTTGTATGCAATATAAGTCTCTGTGTTTACTTGGTTGGGTCTGAGTGGCTGTGGGACTGGAGGGTGACAAAGATTTGTCCTGACTGTGGGCAAGGCAGGAAAACTCTAGCTACAATGCAGAATTCCTTCACTTCCCTTGGTTATCACCCTGTAAACTGGCTCCGAATTCATCGTTGTAGCCTTCTATGTGTTCTGCACTGACATTCTGACTGTGCAATCTACACTTTGCAAGAGAACAGGGAATTCCAGCACAGAGGAAATCATAGAGTGAGGCATGGGGTGACATCAGGAGCACCTCCACTCCTATTTACCCAGACTGTGGCTGTCAGTCCTGCATTGAGGTCTCCTAGTACATCAGTTTCTAATGTGTCAGCAACAATCACAGGGTTCCCTGGCTGCACTCTAAGGAGACTAAACAGCCTAAGATGTGGAAGGTGCCAGCTTCTCCTCCCTCTGCCCTCCCCCTACAACAACATCATCAAAGACGGACAGGGAAAGCATCTCTCTTCTCCTGTGTCTGTCTGTTACCACTTGTCAACAACAGCAGGCAGACCTCTTTGTTTAGTGCAGTGAGCATGGCTTTGACGTCTTCTACTAGGGTCATATGCAGTAAACTATCGATTTCCACAGGAAACAACATTCCCCAGCCAATTTCCTACTGTCTCCACTGCCTTTGGTTTCCTGGATCACTCCTTGCCAGTGAGAAGTCCTCACGTACTGTACGGATGAAAGCATCCCTCGCTGAGTTTGACTTGAGCTTGGTCACAGATGACTTCAGCCCCTTCCTAGTAGTGGAATTTCAGTTGTTAGAGCCTTGTTACCTGATGAAGTATGAAGCTCGGGACTGTTAGAGTTGGAAGGATTGACTTTTAAAGTGGGTTTTCCACCTTTAAATGTCCCCTTAAAGGTGAAGGCTAAGGAAGGAGAGCATAGAGGGGTGGAGACTGGAGAGTGTAAGAAAAGTGTGTGACAGCAGTCTGTAGTTACCAGAAGCAGGATGCGAGTCACCAACATCTCACAGAAGGAATGTTTTCTCAGCATTTATGTCCCAGGGGGCTCAACACAAGAGGTCAAAGGCTTCTCTCCAACGTGTTTCTCCCACTTGCTCTGGCTAGCGATGAGCCTGTTGCCCAGGTCCAAGAAGACCAAAGGATCCAGCTCAGGCCCACAGATTCAGTTTTCCAAGTCACAAGCAAGCTCACTATTAAATATATTTAATCAGCATATTCATCAGAGGGAAAAAAACACCAATATTTAATGTAACACAAAAACTTTGCCAACCTTAAAGGGAGCCATCTGGTTGCTCTTTCTTAGTACACAAATTGCTTACTTTTCAGATTCCTGTCATACGTAGCATTCACTTCCTTTTGCACGCCTACAGGAAGACACAGCAATTACAACTCAACCTGAAGATGTGTTTTGTCCACCGTAGTTTACCGGTTGGCCATCAGTTTGGGTTGGTGTCACGGCATGTTCTCGTCTCTGGGCTGTGTCACAGTGACCCAGAGGACCAGATGGCCTCCTTCTCATGCAAGCTCTGCTCGCTAGCGCAGCACCTGCTACTGTTCAGATGGGCATCTACCTAACTCATTCTGAGGTGGGGATTTGTGAGTGTTCTGTGGAGCTAAATGGGAAGGGGATGGGGCGGGGGTTGAGCGAGTTTAGGAGAGAAGTGGCTACAGAACGCCATAGTTGGATTAGGAATAAAAAAAAATCTGCTGCCATTATCCTCCTACCTGTCTCTGGACACCCTGAGTCCTTCAGGCCAAAGTCCCAATCCCATTAAACCTGGCGGGGTTTCTAGCAGCCTTACCTGCTCACAGCTGTCTTCGGGGTCTAGCCTGCCTTTCTCCTTGAGGCTCTACTCCAGTGACTTAAAGGCATTAAGACCCGATGCTGCCAATGAAAAGCAGGCTACAGAAATGAAATCTCCGACCTCCTCACATGCTGTGCTGTGAAACCCCGGAGCAGCCTGACCTAATCTCCAGATTTATGCTTGCCTACTTTTTCAGTGTGACTCCTAACATCTAAGCCGTAGGACAGAGCGTGTCAAATTACCACACAGATCAAATGTCAACTTAGCAGCCACTTCGGAGAATGCACTGGCACCAAGACTTCTTAATACTATGCTGTCCTAATGTTCTTTCCATTAATAAATAAAGGAATAAATCAAGCTTTTTGTTGTAGTGTACATATAGATTTCTACACGTATGTTAAAATAATGCATACTAGTGATATTGCAAAGCAGACATCCAGGTAGAATACTGTGAATACATAGAATCCCGTCATGAGTACCTTCCCCTTCCCCTATCCCCCAGGAAGAAACACAGCCAGTTACAGGGTTGTGGCGGTTTAAATGGGAAATGGTGCATACTGCTGAACACTCCATCCCCAGCAAGGTGGCGCTGTTTTGGAAGGCGCTGGAAACCTTAGGAGCAGAAATGAGCAGGCAGAAGTTAGCAAGGCACACTTCTAAAGATGACCCCTTCCTCTCTCTCCGCTTCCTGCCTGCTGTAGGGCCTTGAAGTGAACAGCTTCCTCACCCCCCATCCCCATACACTATCTCCACCATTGGTGACAAGTCGGAGCCTGGACCCAAAGTGATAGAACCAGCCCACCACAGACTGAAACCTTGAAGCCCCACAGCAAACTCCGGCTCCTTCCAAGTTCTTTCACAGGTATTTCACAGGTCACATGGAGGGAAGAGTAATAAAAATGGAAAATTGTTTTCCCAGATCGATTGCTGTAGCCAGATACCCCCCACAAGCTTCACCTTCATCAAGAAAATCGTAACTGAAGTGGAGGGTAAAAGTTTCTCTCTAATTCTAAGGCTCCTGTTCAGCCGGAGAGCCTCGAGGTCCGCTCAGTTCCCTCCTGCTCTCTTAAAGGCAACGTAGCACACACAGTGGAGGTTTAAGGCAAGCTTGCTTGCGGCACCACAGGCCTCCTCCCTGCCGCTAATGTCAGCGTCATGTGTTGTGGACTGGGAACGCGGTCTCAAATGAGTGAAGGTCTGTTGCAGGAACATTAAACAGCAGGTGAGGTGGAGCCAGACTGCACAGCCAGGGAGAACCCCTGTAAACACAGGGCATCCACACACACAGTTCATGCTACCATAGCATGAAGATGCTGTGCACGGGGAAACAGGAGCATCAAGAGAACCTGAACACACACACACACACACACACACACACACACACACACACACACACACACACAAGGAGCACTGAAAGTCACCTAGTTTGGCAGGCTCTGCATGCTAGGATTCAGCCAAGCAAGCTCAGATCAAAATGGTCTTAAATGAGCAGGGGCGATTGGTATCCGGGAGGATGTTCAGAGATCACCCTAATCTGTGTTACTGGAGGGTCCACAGCACCCACAGATTGGGTGTCACTGTGTGTGTAGCGGGGTACGGAACCAGTCCTCCAGGGACACTGAGGGCAGACTACATCTGGAACAGGAAGAAGTTAGAGATGCTGGAGATTTAGGGAAAGCAGTGGAGAATTAATGGAAGGAAGTTCTCTCAGGAGGCAGGAGGTGAAAACTACCGGCAGATGAGAAGCAAGGATTCTGTTACCTCTGCAACAGGAAAGAAAAGGAGGAGGAAGGAGTGGGGGTGAGGAGGAGGAAGGGAGGGAAGGAGGAGGAAGGAAGAAAGGGGTGAAGCCAGTGCTAGGCATGGTAAGAATGGAGAGCAGAAGGCTCTTCTGGGAGTCCATCCCTCTTCTACTAAGGAAGAAGGCTCTTTGGGACAAGAAGGGGAAGGAGCGGCACCAAGCAAGAGGAAGAACGGGGACTCGGGTGTGCAGGGTCTCTGTGTGGTGTGCATTGGAGACCTGCATTTTTGTGGGTACTGAATGTTGTTGAGGCTCGTGAGGTGGCTCAGCTCATCGGAGCTGAGGACCTGTTTAGATCATGGTACACTTGATCACCCACAGTCAACTTGTAAGCAAAGAATCTGAACTTTTGGGTGAAGCTCAAAATGTTTTACACAAAACACTTGGCATCACGTATGTGTGTATGTATGTATGTGTATACATACACATACACACATACATACATATGTACATACAATCAATTTTTTGCCTTTAAGCGTACACTAAAAATAACTGAAATAGGGACTAGAGAGATGGCTCAGAGGTTCAGAGCAAGTACTGTTCTTCCAGAAGATCTAAGTTTAGTTCCCAGGACCCACATCAGGAGGCTCACAACTGCCTGAACCATCAGTTCCTGAACGCCTGGTACCCCCTTCTAGACTGTGTGGGTTCTTGCACTGGCATGTCTACACACATGTAGAACTCACATTCTACACACAAAATTTAAAAATAAAATATTTTTTTTCAAGATAGGACCTCACTGTAAAGCTCTGGCTGTCCTGGAACTCACTGTGTAGACCAGGCTACCCTCAAACTCACTGAGATCCACCTGCCTCTGCCTCCCAAGTGCTAGGATTAAAGGCATGTGTCCACTATGCCTGGCTGAAAATAAACCTAAAAAAACTCAAATCTTAAAAAATAACTGAGATAACACTTTATCTTAAGATATCCACTATTATCACATCAAAGTGTGTATTTAGCTTGTTATTTTAAAGTAATACATCATTTTGCTTTATTTACATATACATAAATTTGCAACTTTGTGTGAGAGGTTATTTTTTTACAGTTTTAGTTTCATTGGCTTTTAAAATGTTGTGAGTTGTGAGTACAATGAGATGCTGTTGATCTGGTCCATAGTTATAACGGATAAATACTAAGACACTAGTTTGATATATGTCTGCAGTAATTGAGGATTACTTGGATGGATCAACATCAAAATGAGTGACTGAGTTTCCAACTCTCCTTATTGTTAGTTAGAGCCAAAAGTGGCTCATAAACCAGGGTGGAGGGCAAAGCCATGAACAGGAGCCTGTTTAAAATAGGCTATGAACCTCCCAGTCAATGCCTCAGCCAAGGGCTGGTTGGAGAAATAAAAATTGAAAGAGAGAGAGAGAGGGAGGGGTGGAGGGAGAGATAGATATAAAAAAAAAAAAAAAAAAAATAAATAAGATAGATAGATAGTAATGAAAGACTAGATAAAAATTAGATAGATAGATAGATAGATAGAGAGAGAGAGAGAGAGAGGAAGAGAAGGAAGGAGAGAGAGAGGAAGGAGGAAGGAAGGAAGGAAGGAAGGAAGGAAGGAAGGAAGGAAGGAAGGAAGGAAGGAAGACACATTGCAAATTCAGAAACATGCTCATTACTCTGTGGCTCCACAAAAAGTTCCTAGAATAAAATGGTTGAACTGATTGTGTGCACAGTAGCTCCTGTCACTGCCATCAGGAGATGGGGACTTTGAAGGACCCCAAGAATTACTGGGTTTTGGAGTGACCTGTTGCAGCTTTAATGGCACCTTCTTATTGCCTGCCCCTCCTTAACAAACCAGAAGGTGAGTTTAAAAGAAAAAAGCCAGGTTAGGTGAAAACCCTGACAGCCACCAAGAAGATAGATAGAGAACGATTCCTGCATGTTAAGTCAGGCACAGAATAGAAACAGCGAGCTTAGGAAGAAAGGACTTGGCTGGGAGACGCAGAGCAGCAGCTGCTGCACTCCTGGAGGACCCCAGGTCTGTTCCCAGCACCCATGGCAGCTCATGACAGCTTGTGATTCCCCTCCAGAGGATCTGACAACGTCTTCTGGCCTCTGCAGGATTCATATGCACATGTACATAGACATACACACACAGAAAGATATAATGCACAAGATACAACTAAAAAGCTTTTTAATATTTAAAACGAATGGAAAAGGCACCCCCAAGAGTGGAAGTGGGCTAGTGAGCTGGGAAAGGGCCCAGAGCCTCTCCACACCTCTTGACAGCAACGTCTTTGGCAGCTGAATGCTAGAAGGCTGATGCCACTAGTGACCAATGCTAGTCAGACCACAACCACAGAGCTACCAAGGGGACATCAGCATGTCTGTAGAGGAAGGCTTCCCTGATGCAACCTGCCAGAGCACTGGAGACACAGCAGTCTCCTGTTGTGGAGACAACTCTCATGACTGGATCAAACCAGCACAATCAAAACCACAAGCCACATGGCACTTGTAAGTGTAGGACATCAATGTCACAATAGCAAAAACCACAATCAGGAGATCAGGCTCCGATAGCCACCTCAGCTGGAGCCCCAAAGGCACAGCACAAGTCCCTAATACCGACTGTTAAGGCCCAAAGTCACGGAGAGAGTTATGTCTACTTTATGTGGGAAACCACAAGCTCGTTCATAGAAACAGGAAGTTGGACTGTGGCTGCCAGGGGTTGGGTGGGTGAGACAATGAAGAACATGGAGCTTTCACACCCTCTGAGAAAGTTCTAGTGATGTAGTATGGCAATGAGAAGGCAGTTAACGAGACCATAATTCACACATGGAATCTGTCTGAAAGGGTGCATTTAACTTGTGTTTCTTTCATAACAATAAAAAATAGTAAAAACAGAGCAGAACTCCACAAAGCTGAGGACTCTACCGCTGCCCCCCCCCCAGCACAAGGAGGCCATAATAATGACTCACTGACTCAGGTTTGAAAAGAGGTTTGTCAGTATTCTCACTTTAGACACACACACACACACACACACACACACACACACACACACACACACACAATGTTTGGGGACTAGCTTGTAGTCAGTTTTTTTCATGAGTGTAAGTCTAAAATAAACTTAGAGCAGGTGTGTTGGTTACCTTTCTGTTGCAATCACAATTTTTTAAGATAATTTATAAAAAGCAGAATGTTATCTTGGTTCATACCTCTGCAGGATTCTATTCTTGACACATGAACTTGTTGCTTTCCGGCTTGCGGATAGGTAGCCCACTGTGGTGGGGTCACACTGTGAAGCCAACTGCTCACTTTAAGGCCAGAGGGAAAAAGACAGAAGAGGCTGCAGCCCACCATCTCTGCCACGGGCACACCCCTCCCTCAATGATCTCAAGCCCTCCGGGTCAGCCAAAGACCCACCCCTCCCAGTGGGGTCCTGCTGGGAACTGAGCCTGTAACACATATCCTGGGGAACATTTACAGCCCACATCACAGTAGAAGGATCTACCTACATAAAGCAAGAAAATGTTGATTATCTTACAGTAATGGCTGCTCTGAAGTTAGAGAGGACACCCATCTGAGAAGCTCTGCTTGCAAACACATCCCTTGTGTTGATCTCAGACATTTAATACACAAGTCTGTCTACAGAGAACTTAGAATCTCTCAGAAGATATTTTCCAATCGGCACCCTGATGGAACAATAGAACTCAACACCTCCAGGACGTTCACAAGCTCACCAACCTATCATGAACCTCCTTGTCCCAGTCTCACTTCCTCTCACACTTGCCTTTGCTCAGTCCCAAATTCACAACCATCCTGCCTCCGTCTCCTGAATTCTGAGATTATAGGCATTGTGCCAAGATGCCTGGCTCCTTTCTCTGCAGTTGATGTTCAACAAACTCATCTAAAAATTTAAGTTGCACAGAGAATAAGAATGGTTCCCATAGGAAAACTGAATGCAATCTTTTGACTAAAATATCCGTATTTATGGGCAAAGCACAGAGCACCCTAACATTAAAATTTGAAACCTTTGGAGATTAATCAGACACAACTCCTGCATCCTCAGTACCAGGGAGACCACAATGGCAGACATTTCTTTTGTGCTTTAGATCAAGAATTTGCTTCAATATTTCCTGAGCTCCATGTCTGCATGTGGGTGCACTGATTTTTGGAGGGAGAATAGGCATAAAAATTTTTGGCTACATTATTTCTGTGACACCTAACAAGTTCTAAAGGATTAAATTGATCTGATGGTCATAAATCCTGGATCAGAAAGCTCGTATACACATCTTTGGATTATCGGTTTTAAGTTTATGAATATCTAATTTGCAATGTCTAGATCCTATGCTGTCTGAAATATAATTTCCATTCTCAGAGATGGATGTGGCATCATTGGAAAAGTCCAATGGACGTGACCCATGGCCTATATTCAGAATGGATATTTCCCCTGGTTATCCAAGTACGTGGCATTCTACTGTGCTTCATTCTATCCACATTTCTTCTTTTCCCAAAGCATGTGACTAATGGCCGTGTGAGAGGAAACTTCTACCTCTTGAATGCAAGCATATTACAAAGGAAATCATGACTTCACCCCTCCCAGAGTGTATTTCTAAACAAAAGGCATCTCAAGACACAGATGGGTCTGTGCACATGTTTCTTATCTCAACCTGACTTCAAGTTCAGCTCAGAGTGAACTTTTGACCCACCCTGGATCCCTTCACCTTCTTGTCTGTTTTAGTCTTCTTTATAGATAAAATGATGGTTCCCAGAGCTTGTCCCAACAACACAAAGACTGTTTGAATCATAGGCAAACTCTCAGGTGGAAAATGCAGTCCATTATTTGGCCTCCAGATGTCTGGATGCTTGATATGAGGAGATTAACACATCTGGATGGTGCTGTGTTTGCCAGAACTGTGGGTGGTAGCAGGGGTCCGGAGAGAGAGAAGGACCAGGGCTAACAGGAGGGGAGCCCAGAAAGAGCAAACTGTGGAAGGGCTGACAGACCACACGCAGGAAGTTCACAGAGTATCCAGAGGTAGTGTGGGAAGTATGGAGGGCCACAGCAAGAGGTCCTTAGAGCTAGGCCTGGTGAGGAGAAGACTAGACACCTCCAATGCCATCAGGCACACAAGATCTTCAAGTTTCTTTAACCATCTTAAACCAGCAAAAGTAATTTCATCAGCTCTGTCCTGGGACAGTCAAGATTCTCCACACATCCCTGACCTTCAACTCAAAGCATTTTGTCCAGTTGTTTTTGCAAATGGATGAGGGGATCCAAAGTTACAAAAGTGCCACAGAGAAGGGGTGTCACACTACTGTAGACTTACTCTAAGTGTCCCAATTAAAATCTCCGTGGGGAGAGTGCCAAGTCAAGTCACTAACAGGACTCATAGTAAGGGCAAGTCCTGCACCACTGAATGACCTTAGGAGCGCTCTCTTTGCCCCTATTTTCTGAAGCAGGTTGTAGAGAGGAGCCCTGTCTCTTCTTCACATGTTCAGGGAGATTGATCTGAGCAAGAGGCAGAGTTGCTGTTTTCTGCTTAGGAAGGATATTGACAACTGACTCAATTTCTCTTTCTTCCTTTTTCTTTTTTCTTTTTTCTTCCCCTGCTCTACAGCCCCGGCTGTCCTTGAACTTACTCTGTAGAGCAGGCTGGCTGCAAACACACAGAGATCCATCTGCCTCTGTCTCTTCAGTGCTGGGATTAAGGGTGTGAGCCACCAGGCCTGGTGACTCAGTTTCTTTAATTGGTATATAGGAAGCAGTGCTCCATGAGGTTCATTTGGATTTTGTTTATTTCAAGAAGTCGGTTCACTTCATGGAAACTGGCATTTTTGGCTTTTTTAACGGCCAGCCCAGGGATGAAGAATGCTTACCCCTCTTTTGGAGACAGTGGCTGTATCAATCACTGTTTTAAGTTATTCCAGTGATAACTTAAAGAAGGGCTCATTCGGGCTCACAGTTTGAGGGTACCCTCCAGCATGACAGCCGAGCCCTGGCAGTGACAGTGGCTCTATCCACGGTGGTGGGGGCACAAGGCAGCTGGTCACAGGGTGTCTGCAGTCAGGGAGCAGATGCGGGTGAATTTGGATGGTCAGACCACTTTCTCTTTTTCTCCTTTTTCTTCAGTCTGTGGCTCCACTGTGTAGAAAGGTCTTCCTTCACTGGTCAAACCTCTCTGGAAAGGCCCTCACAGACCCCCCAGAGTGTGGATCAGTCAAGATGGCAGCGAGGGTTAGCCATCACACACATCGCCTCTCTTTTTTTTTCCTGGTTACCCTCCCTGAGGTTTGCTGTTCACAGAACCTCATCTGGTTCCCCTGGCCCTTACTCCCTTCCCTCCTCCCCCCCTTTCTCCCCTCTCTCCCTCCCTCCTGCCCCCCCTTCCCTGCCCCCCTTCCCTTGGCTATGGTGATATTTTAATTGTACTGAAATGTGATTTTATTTGTATGTTAATATATAAAGTTGCCTGGGGGTCAGAGCTAATAGCAAGCCATAGCAGAAGCTGGGCAGTGGTGGTGCACGCCTTTAATCCCAGCTCTTGGGAGGCAGAGCTAGGCGGATCTCTGTGTGTTTAAGGATACAGCCAGCATGGAGACACATGCCTTTAATCTCAATACCAACCATAGAAGACCTGGAGGTCTGTACAGACAGGCAGTGACGAGGAGGTCATGTGGTTAGGTTTACAACCAATGAGAAGGCAGAATAGAAAGTCAATAAAAAGCACAAACACACAGGAAGTAGGTCTCTTGAGGAGCGGTAGGACAGCAGCGGCAGTTAAGGGTAAGGTTTTTAGCTCTTAGCTATTGCTCTGACATCTTGGCTTTCATCTCTGTATTGGCTCTGTGTTTCTTATTTAATAAGACGGTTACATCTACACCCTGGCCTTCCCCTGGCCTTCCCCCTGGCCTCCCCCCGCCTCCCCCTGGCCCTCCCCCTGGCCCTCCCCCTGGCCTCCCCCTGGCCTTCCCCCTGCCCTCCCCCAGCCCTCCCCCTGGATCTTTCCTCTTTCACTAGTTTTAGCTCCAGGTTTTCTTTTCTCCTGTTCCTCTTAGATGACACAAATCCTCCCCCGAATAGTTTCGAGGGTGTACACTTGGTTTGGTTTTAGAATGCTCTTTTCTGACACTGGTGTCTGCTGCTGTGAAACTCCCCATCTCCAGCCAGTTTCTCATGTCTTCAAGCTTGGATGCAACACTGTCACTTCCAGTGGGCTAAAATATTAACAAAATATTTCTCTTCTGGTTTCCTCTGTGAACTACTTAAACCAGTTAAAATTGTGAAGTGGGATATCTAACACTTCTAATCGGTTTCCCTTGCTGAACCCCACCCATTTCTTGTAACTTTCAAGTATAGCATGGAACGGTTCAATTTCCTTACCATGAATCATGTGCTCCCTGTTCCCTCCCATCCCAGCCCCAACATAAATGCTCAAGGACACAGTATGAGAAAACATGTCAGTTCTGTTTAATAACACAGCACAAATGTTTATAATGGTGCCAGTTACAAGTAGCACTTAATATTTGTGATGAAGAAGGGGGCATTTACAAAATGTAACACAAATGGGGACAGGGAGAAGAACCTCTGGACTAAGACTTGGCGACTTTATGTGAATCCTTTTGTTTTTTAAATGTTGTGTATCGAATTTGATCTTTCTATCTTTCCTTCTTTCCCTTTTTTGGGGTGAATTCTGTTCCACATGATGTCATAGTGAAGAACATGTGTCTGCTTGATGCTGTCTGATCAGAAAAGAACATGCTTCTAATACAGACTGGACATACTTTTACATCTCCAAAGTCTAACTAAGCACAAATTTTGCCAATTCTGAATCAGAAACCTATGATTTCTATTCAAACCATAGAATTACTTATATTGTGAACTGTGGCACAGTAAGTCATATTTTATGCCTATAAAGGAAAGAATTTTATATTGTGTGATCACTGAAGGTTTTATACATCTCCAGGCATAAAAACATGACATAGTTTTTCTCAGACACTGTGGATAGCCAAATTAATTAGGAGATGTGAAATCCCACCTAAATTTTATGTGTTAAACCAACCAAACTTACACTTTATTTGAGGAACTGGACATATTCACCCTGATTTGAACTTTAGGTAATGCGTGTATGTACTGAAATGCCACTTGGCACTCCATAAATATGCACTTATTCATGTATCAATTACATTAAAAATGTTATTAGGGGCTAGAGAGACGCTCAGTGGTAACAGCGCTTGCTGCTCTTACAGAGAGAGGACTTGAGTTTGGTTCCCAGCACCCAGATGGCAGCTCACAACTAACTCCAATTCCAGACCCTCTTGTGGTCTCTATGGGCGCTGCATGCACACAGTGCATGTACAGACAAAACACTCATATATAAAATAAAAATAAATAAAACTTAAAATAGTGTAGGAGTGTTCCCCTTGCTCCACATCCTCTCCAGCATAAGCAGTCCTCAGTGTTTTTGATCTTAGCCATTCTGATGGGTGTAAAATGGTATCTCAGAGTCATTTTGATTTGCATTTCCCTGATGATTAAAGATGTTGAGTAATTCCCTATATGTCTTTCAGCCATTTGAGCTTCTGTTGAGAATTCTCTGTTTAGCTCTATAGCCCATTTTTTTTAAATTGGACTGTTGGTTATTTTGATGTCTAATTTCTTGAGTCCTTTATATATTCTGGATATCAGGCCTCTGTCAGACGTGTGGTTGGTGAAGATCTTTTCCCATTCTGTCATTTTGTCTTGTTGACCGTGTCCTTTGCCCTACAAAAGCTTCTCAGTTTCAAGAGGTCCCATTGATTAATTGTTTCTCTCAGTGTCTGTGATACTGGTGTTATATTTAGGAAGTGATCTCCGGTGCCAATGTGTTCAAGACTACTTCCTACTTTCTCTTCTATCAGGTTCAGAGTAACTAGATTTATGTTGAGGTCTTTGATCCACTTGGACTTAAGTTTTGTGCATGGTAACAGATATGAATCTATTTGCAGACATTGTGAGGTTTGCAGGCAAATGGATGGAACTAGAAAATATCATCCTGAGTGAGGTAACCCAGACTCAGAAAGACAAACATGGTATGTACTCACTCATAAGTGGATACTAGATGTAAAGCAAATGATAACCAGACTGCAACTCACAACTCCAGGGAGGCTACCTAGTAAAGAGGACCCTGAGAAAGACACAGGAATCACCCAACGACAGAGAAATGGATGAGATCTATCTACATGAGCAAACTGGATGTGGGGGGGGGGATAGTGGAGGGCAAGGGTTGGGGGAAAGAGAGCTTAGGGGAGTGGGTGGTCTCAGCTGGATCAGGAACAGGGTGGGAGAACAAGGAAAGAGATACTATGATAAATGAAGACCCCATGGGAATAGGAAGAAGCAAAGTGCTAGAGAGGTCCCCAGAAATTCACAAAGATACCCCCACAATAGACTACTGGAAATGGTCGAGAGAAAGCCTGAGCTGACCTACTCTGGTGATCAGATGGCCAAACATCCTAACTGTCTCATCCAGTGATTGATGGAAGCAGATGCAGAGATCCACAGCCAAGCCCCAGGGGGAGCTGCAGGAGTCTAATTGGCAAGAGAGAGGAGGGATTATATGAGCAAGAAATATTGAGACCATGATTGGAAAAAGCACAGGGACAAATAGCCAAACTAGTGGAAACACATGAACTATGAACCAATAGCTGAGGAGCCCCCATGGAACTGGATCAGGTCCTCTGGATAAGTGAGACAGTTGATTAGCTTGAATTATTTAGGAGGCCCCTAGGCAGTAGGACCGGGACCTGTCCTTAGTGTATGAGCTGGCTGTTTGGAACCTAGGGCCTATACTGAGACTTGGTGTAGGGAGGAGGGGACTGGACCTGCCTCAACTGAAGCTACCAGGCTGAGCTGAATCCCCAGGGGAGACCTTGCCTTGGAGGAGGTGGGAATGGGGGGTGGGTTGGGGGGGAAGGCTGGGGGGTGGGAGGAGGGAGGACAGGGGAATCCATGGCTGATATGTAAAATTAAATTAATTATAAAATAAAATAATAATAATAATTAAAAAACAAACTTAGAATATACTATGATCTTTTCTGAGTTGCAAAGGATTACCAAGCTATATAAAATTTGTATACTGATCATATTAGTTATTCCCTAATAAATTAAAAAGATGTTAGCTGGTAGTTTTCATTTGTTTCAATTATTTGTTGGAAAACTCCACAAGAGTATGCTTCAGTGTCTCAAGAAACACTCACCCCAAAGATGCCCTGCGAAGGCCGTGCCCTGCAAAGGTTGAGCCCTGCGAAGGCCGTGCCCTGCGAAGGCCGTGCCCTATGAAGCTGACAAGGAATACCTTCATTACTCATGTATAAGATGCCTTTAAAATTCCATCGCTTGAAAACACCCAGGGATTTTATGCTTCCACACAGCCCAGGCAACTCTGTTCTTCCCATGCCGTTGCTCCCACCTTTCCCCAGGTGAAGGAAGGTATCAGAGCTGAAGGAAGGCACTTCTACAGCCTGCCAATCATGACCTGATGTGGAGGAGAGCTGAGGCAGCGTACATAAACACAGTTCCTCTTTGGTGGCCTCTGTCTGCTGCTGAACCTCCCCACTTCCAAGTGCAAACTGCCCGTGAGTCAGGGAATGCAGTGGATTCCAGCTAACTATCGGGCTATATTTCCAAGATTCTGCTGCAAGGTGGCTTCCACTGGATCTTACAAAAGGTTTGTGGGTATTAAGGTCTGAACAGGAATGTTCCCACAGGCTCAAGTGTTTGTACACTTGGTCCCCACCTGGTGGCGCTGCTTGGGAGGTCGTTGAACTTTGAGACAGTGGAGCCTTGCTGGAGGGGGTGGGTCACTGAGGCCAGGCCTTGAAGTTTTAAGACCAGTCCTGGCTTCTAGTCTACAACCTAGTCCCCATGGTGAACACAATGTGACCAGTCATCTCCCTCTCCTACTGCTATGGCCAACCCACTGTGACTGATTGAATTGCCCTGAATGTGAGCAAAAATACATACTTACTGCCTTAAGTTTCTTTTTGTCAGGTGTGTGTGTGTGTGTGTGTGTGTGTGTGTGTGTGTGTGTGTGTGAAAAACAATGGGAAAAGTAACTAGCGGATTAAGTGGGAAAGAGGACAGTGGAAAGAAGGGGGATGTTTTTCTTATTTGTGCTGGTACTTAGCTGGCAGTTGTGAGCCCTGAGCATGGCTGCCTAGTGGAGGTGCAGGCCCCTGAGTGCCCGTCCAGCTGTGGCCTTACATCTTCAACACTAGTGCATCAGTACTTCTGCAGATCATGGCAGACTCTGGTCAGAGTCCACAGTGGCCTCCCAGAATTCAAGCTCCTCCCTTACCACTTGGCTCTCTCAGCTCCTGAACCTCACTTCTAACCACCTCCAGACGCTCAGTCTTTTCTGTCCCATAAATCTAAAGCGAACTCTCTCTGCTCGCTAGTCTAGAGCTAACAGCTGACCCCAAACAGAACCCTGGACAACAGACTGGAGTGTTTGTAGTCTGAGGTTTGTCTAGACCAGACTGCACTTGAACAAGAGGAGGCCCCAGTCATGGAAAAGCAAGACATTAGAAATCCAGGCTTGTGGCCTGGGGATAAATCATCTCTCATATGTGAGAGTTCAGGGAGGGGAAACTATCCATTGTAACCAGGTTGAAAGTGATTATTGTGAAGACTCTTAGCAATGCTGCTGTGGCTGCTTGCCTGTCTGGAGAGTTAAAGAGAGAAAATAAGAAGTTGATAGAATGTTGGGCTCTGGGGTTGTGCTTAGGCAACCAGAGAGCCATGCTGCTGGGCTGGAAGGAAGCTACTTTGTGTGTCATAGGGCTGCAGTGTAACCAAAGTGTTTTATTAGGTACTGTAGGTACAACCCAGGGTCATTGGTGGGTCTCAAGGGAGAACCTGGGAACTGAAATGACACTGGAGACATTTGAACAGATTCAAATGAGTGCATAAAAGTCCCTATAATCTCCTCAAGGTCCTTTGTTTACAGAAGTTCCTCCCTCTTGTCTAAAGATTCTGGCCTACCCTGCTTCAGTTATCACAGAATCCATGTGCCTCTAGATCATTCTTTCCCTGAGTAACCCACTGTCTTTGCTAGAATCTAGCCTACTCTAAGAGTAACATTTTGCCTGATCATTTTAGGGAAAACAAAACAAAAAACAAATAATAACAACAACAACAAACTAGAGAACTGTGGGAACAGCTTCTATATGGGTATCCCACAAAGACCAAACACAGTGAGGAGTCCTGCTAATTTGGGTGATGGGACCCAGTGGCTGGAGCAGAGGTCAGCAGAATACTTAGTACTAGGAACATTTGGAAATGGGGATAGAATGACAGTCAATTTCAGTGATGGAGATTTTGAGACCTAATTTTTTTTTTTTTTACCAAGTTCTTACATATAAAATATATTGGCAGTTTACTATATAACAGTAAATGTTTAGAGCTGGGGAGAAAACACTGACATGTATTCATGTTCTCTTAATTTTTAGTATGAGGTACACAGCATACAGACCAAGGCCCTTTGGAACAAAGGCAAAGATGGATAGCCTTGCATGTCTCTCGGATACAGCCAGAGTGGATTCTGCAAACCCTCCCGCAAGGACCTGAATTCATCTAGCAGAATGGCTGGAGGAGAGATGGCATCTGCAGGTGTTACTTAGAGGTTGTGACTCCTTGGCTTTGTACAGCTGATAATCTCAGATGCCATCCTGATCCAGCTAAGTGCTCACAGAATGTCTTAGTCACTACTCTATTGCTGTGAAGAGACACTTGACCTAGACAAAGAAAACACTTAATTAGGGGCTGGCTTACAGTTTCAGAGATTTAGCCCATGATTAGCATGGCAGGGGGCGTGGCGGCAGGTGTGGTGCTGGAGAAGTTGAGAGCTATATTTTGATTTGCAGGCAGAGTCAGAATGGGCCTGGTCTCTGCTTTTGAAACCTCAAATCAAAGCCCATCCTCAGTGACAAACTTCAACAAGGCCACACCTTCTAATCATAATCCCATCAAGCAGTTTCATTCCCTGGTAACTAAGCATTCAAATATATGAGGCTATGGGGGCCAATCTTACCCAAATCACCACAGAATGCTGATGGGATTACATCACCCTGGCGGGTGGCTCCATCAGGGTGAGGCTGTCTAGGGGTGCAGGAAAAGATTCATTTTCTCTGCAGATCGAAAGAATAAAAATGCAAGCAAAGCAAGGCCCCAACCCTCAGGTAAATTTCACTGAAAGAAATACACACAGTGAGATCAGAGACTGAGTAATCCAAAGAAAGGGATGCTGATTGGGTCCCATCACAGAACACCCCTCCCTCTCAGCCAAATAGTTTCTCCAGTGGGAAGAAAAACTCACAAAGGGAGAGGAAGCAGAAGGAAGTTAAGTGCTTATATACGTACATGAATGTACCTAGAACCTCTCTTTCCTGGATCTGGATGACCCCTGGTCTCTCACAGGGTCCCAGTGTAATCAGATGTCTCCTGTCCTGATTGCCCAGTCCCAAATAACCAACTCAGGGACTGAATATGAATTATAAATGCTCGGCTGATAGCTCAGGCTTATTACTAACCAGCTCTTACATTTTAAGTTAACCCATATCCCTTATTTATGCTATGCCATGTGTGGCAGTACCTTTATTAGCATGGCACGTTTGTTTCCTGTTTCCTCTGCCTCTGGCTGGTGACTCCTGACTCTGCCCTTCTCCTTCCCAGCATTTTCAGTTTGGCTTTCCTGCCTAACTTCCTGCTCAGCTATCAGCCTGTCAGCTTTTTTATTAACCAATGAGAGTAATACATATTCACAGTGTACAGTCAGATCATCCTGCAGGGTCCCAGGTTACTGTTGTATTTATAGCTCTCTGACACATAGTTGAAATAAACTTTCTGGCAATAGGCAGAATTCTGACATGGGTACTGTGGGTCTGGGGTCTCTACTATACCTAAGACTAAGTGGTCGCTCTTAGGAATTCGCTAGATGGAAATGTAAGCTAACATCTCATCTGAGCACCCACTGTCTTATGCTTGGCACTTTGATCTGCAAATCAGAGATTAATTTCATTGCCAAGACCTAGAGAGATGCAGGCATCTGATGTTCACCACTATCTAGTTGCTGTCATACCTGTGAGGAAAGGATGACGAGGAGGTGAGTTTAGTAAATGTAATCAGGTGAAAATTCCTGTTACAAACACAATCCAGGATGAGGTCAACCTACCAGTGCACTCTGATGACAGCATCAACACTGCTTTCCCAGCAGCAGAGTTTTTTGTCCCCTCAGTGTCTGTAAGTACCAGGTACATCTAACCTGTGGCCTATGGGTCACATGTGGCTAAGGACAGCTATGAATGAGACCCAACACAAAATCTTAACTTAGCCTAAACATTATAACATTATAGCATTGTGTGTGTGTGTGTGTATGTGTGTGTGTGGTGTGTACATGTACATGTGTGTTTGTGATTTATTTTTTGTAACCTGATCCCATTGCATGGTTTCTGAACTTCACAGATGGTTACAGCATTTCACAATGTCAACAGGTTAGGCATGCCTCATAAAGCATTCATTTGCAAAGTATGGTCCCTAGACAAATGACATTGATATCTGGGAACACTTGAGGCCTGTTCCACAGATGGAAGCTCAATACCCGGTTCTGTAAACCTGGCCAAGGCCCCTGGTCAGTAGAGAATAGGCCATGTTCCACTAAATGGTCATGTTGTCAAACTTCCTTTAAAGTCCTCCTGTTTACAGTAGACCAGTGCTGCATTCGGCCTTCAGCAGGACTGCTTCAGATTGACAGGTAGCTACTAATGCAGAAGCCTGGAACAGGCCCAAGTGCCAAGCATAAGACAGTGGGTGCTCAGCCCTGAACTGGGCAGCTGTGTCCATCTTTAAGCCTCATGGAAGATTGCACAAGAGGACCTGGAGAGAATGTAAGAGTTGAAAATAGGGAGATGTACAATTAAAAATGTCACCCAAACATGATATGACCAATGTGCTTGTGAACCCAATGCAGCAGCAGTTGTCTGCAAAGACCTGCACAAAAATCCATGCAGTCTAGGGGAGCCTCCTGTGAGGCCCTGGCACTCTGTGAGGGCTACTGGCAGCTGGGTGAATGGTTGCTGAGGGAAGAAGGGTCACCTTTCTCCAATGGTCTAGTTACCATTTGTTGCCTCCTCACCCAGACAAGAACCAGACTCTTTAAAAACAGGGGTCCACACACAAAAAGATGGCATGGAAGTAGGAGGCAGATGACATATTGAGAACAAGGACTCCATAGGGAGATGGAGGGGACAAGGCAGGGATGGGGGTGAAAATGACTTAAGTCCATTAGATAAATGTATGGAACTCAAACAATTTTTAAATCCCCCAGCCTCAGCTACATACATGTAAAACCTACCGAACTAGAAACTTGGTAGAGCTCAACCTTCCTTTTTACACAATATTATGGAAGTTTGACAAGTCTACAGAAGTTTGAGAAACATTCTTAGGAAGCCACGTGTATGAGATCACAAAAATTCAAGGGTGTGGGTTGTTGACAGTCCTAGGGGCTGATGTTTGGGGGTATCTTGTCCCGAGTAAGCCAGTTGTTGCAACTGCTTTATGCTACCCCCGGGGATTTTGAAGTAAACACCACCCCAATTTCAGCACGCTGTACTTATCAAGTCACCAAATAACCTGTAAAATCACCAAGTGGAGTGACACACAGAGTGGAGTTTTATGACAGTGATCCAAGTGTCTATCACAGATTGGGCTGCTCTGTAGAATTTCTGACATGCTGGAATAGGAAAATTCTAGAAGAAACCCTGAGTCATCCTGGAGGGGAGTGGCAACATCTACTAATATCCACAGTATCTTTAGAAATGGTTCCCAGTTTGTTTTGAGTTTGGGTTGATACTAATGCTGGACCATCAATGCCTGAATAGTCAGTCTATAGGGCTGTCAAACACACCAACCCCTAGAGTCTGACACACTAGTTTATCCTTCATGGAAAGCAAGGTGTAAAAGATCCAGCATCGCAGGTTACGACATAAGGCCATCCTCTAAAAAGTTCACATTCAAGAACCACAAATCAAATCACAAGAAGAATACAAAGTCTCAATGCTTTAAGTCAGTTTATGATTTTGTACTGGACCCCATTCACAGGATGAAGCTGGACAGTCCTATATGACTCCATAAAATCAAATTAGATGCGTGAAAGCCTCCATGTTTAAAATATCTACAGGGTTTTATGCTTCTGTGAATAGACACAAACTGATGTGTCTACTTCTGTACCTTCAACAAATTCTTGTGATGAGAAGGAGGGGGACATTGTTATCTTCATTTTCTCCACTTTACAATGAGGTAAGTGACTCAGAAATGTTAACTTGCTTGCTCAGAATTATATAACCTAGTGTGAGAATCTGGACCATATCTGGATGTCTTACAGTTTGATATCAAATCTGAAAACATAACTTGGTATGTTCTTTGTGGCATGAACATGGAGCATAAGAAGGGTTGCTGGTGAAATCAATGGTTTTCTAACCAAGCTGGTCTCAGTAAGCACCTCAATTAAGCCTGAGTTAGCATCCCTTTATAGAATAACACACAGGTAGCATGAATAAACTTGAAACAGATATGCCCTAGAGCTGGCCACATGAGGTATCAGCCCAAGATTTTCTACATTCAGACTTACATGAAAGACCAGACTCCCTCCAATTCAGATTGCATTCCCTTATGTGTGTGGCTCCACATTTCTTATGGATGGGGATCAGAGGTTTCCTCTGACTCCCAAAATGTATAATCCAGATGTAAACAATGAAAAAAATGGACACAGAACGGTGAGTCAGATAGTAAGTGTCTTATCTTTCCTTTTCTTTCACCTCATAAACAATACCAGTGAAGTTTGTGGTAGCTACGGCTACAGGACAGTCTATTGGCTTATAGTTAGCTGGTCAGCTCTGGAAGATTTCTAACATTTTAAATGAGTTTCTCTTATCCCTCCTCCCCTAGGTATGTGACTCTCTCTCTCTCTCTCTCTCTCTCTCTCTCTCTCTCTCTCTCTCTCTCTCTCTGTGTGTGTGTGTGTGTGCATGTGTGTCTGAGAAACTGGGTTCCCCACAAGTCACATGGTATGTTGCTTGCTGTACAGAGCAGCCCTCCGAAGCTCAGGAATTGAAGAGGAGCCATGGAGTAGGAGGACTAATCACTCAACTGGCTTTTCTATCTGAGGGAGTAAAACTTAATTCTCGGGGGCTGTTGAAAAAGGGAAACACACACACACACACACACACACACACACACACACACACACACACACACCTCCAACAAGTCAGGATCTCACCTAGAGTGCTGATAAATGGCAAGCCTTCAACAGGTCAGAGAAACGGAAGAGGAGATGTAGAGTAGGCAAACTGCTGGACAGACAAACAGGCACACTTGGACTTTTTTGAGGGCCAAGGCTTAGTTTTTCATTTTATTCTTCTTCCTATTGTTTGTTCTACTCTGTTCCTTTTCCATTCTGTTCTTCTATCCGGGTGTTTCCCTTCTGTTGTTTCCTGAAGACTTCCTTCTCCTTTCCTTCTACATCATTCCTGCTGTTTTCCTTCTGTGTGCCTTTATTTTCTCCCTTACAACTTATACACCCCAGAAAAATCTTTTAAGCAACATAAAAATTACAATGTGGTTACATTCTATCTTTTAAGTGAATAATTACAATGAATACAAGTAAAAAACATCACATTTTCCATATCCCTTGCATGATTAAACATTTTACACATTACAGGTAAAAATCAAATTATCCCCAAGGACCCACATATAGTTAAACATTTCCCTTTTAGATTTCTCATAGATCAGAATCCTTTCAGCCATAACCATTTACATAGGCAGTAGTTTTTATAACTGCAAGAAAAAAGTTACTAGTTTCACTTTTCACTTTTTAGAGTCCTGTCCGGTTATCTTAACTAACCATCTAATTCTTTGTTTTCTAGTTACATGAAGTCAATTTTTTGAAGCTTTGTTTAAGCTATGATGTATGCTGAAAACTGTGAACACATTTCACAATATCAAAAAGAACTTGAGCTAACTCCTGGGACTCGATCGTTTTCCTTAATCATTAACCTAAGCCACAGTCTATATGGCTTCTCAAATAAGACTCATACGTTCTACTGTGTGACACTTCCTGGGTCCTATTTTCTACCCTCTGCAGCCCCTGCTTCATCAGGGGTAGAGGCAACACTATATCCTGACTTTACCTCTATTAATTTTCCCACTAACCTCTATCATAATCTTATTACATTTGTTAGAAATCCTTAATCATCAAAATTCTATTTAAACTAACACTATTATTGTATAAAATTATTACTTAAATAACAGTACTCGGAGGAAATCATCTTCATAATAATCCACAGGTAAAAATGCCCACTAGAATGGGATATTTCCATGAGATAATCACACTACATTAAAGGCAATGGGGATTCCCCAACACTCATTCACACCATGCCAGATACCAGAGAAAAAAATGGCAGCAGCAAACATTTAAAGGCACAGCAGTAGCAAGAGGCATTCTGGAGCTGAAGCCCTCAGGGCTTTGCCTTTCTGAGATTCACCCATCAGTGCTTTGCATTCTGGTGGACCAAACTCCTGAAGTCAATTACCACCTGCTGCTCCTCTGACTTGGCTGCAGGCAGGCAGGTATGGTTATGCTTGCCTGTAATCCCAGTAGTCCGTAGGCACAGGCAGGAGGATTATGAGTTCAAAGCCAACCTGAGATACATAGCGAGATCTTGTCTTGATAAATAAATAAATAAATAAATAAATAAATAAGTAAATAGAGATAAGTAAAAAGAAATTAAGAAACTGTTTCACCTATATAGGGAATGCCTGCCATTAATTATGATATGGACATTTATGTCATATGCTTTTTAAAAAAGCTCTGGCTCTCATCTCATGTAAACACACATACACAAACATATACACAAGCACACACACATATCATGTAGGGCTAGGGTTACCCCTCCATTGGTAGAGTGTTTACCTAGCACAATTGAAGCCCATTTCTGTGATCTGAGTACTAGAGAGGTGGACACAGATTAGCTGAAATCCAAGGTCATCATTACTTACAGAGCAAGTAGATCTGGAATATCAGAGTCCATGCCTAAGAAGCACTAGTACTAGCAATGTAGATGACTCCCATTTCTCTATTGAGACCAGGAAGATGGTGTTGGAGTGAAGAAATGTTTGTGGTGGAGCCTGGTGTGGATTTAAAGTCTAGAGCACCTCTGCTATACTTGGCCAAATTGAAAACAGGACAAGGCGTCTGTTAAGTACAACTCTTTGCAAGTGTCAACAGCCAATCTGATATTGTGGGTTGGCTATGAAGCATCCTGCACAAAGGCTTCATTTTTCACCTGGAAGAGCTATTGCAGAATGTTCTGGAAATTGTAGGAGATAGAACCTCGTTGGAAAATATTGGTTACTGGGCCCAGCCAGGTTTTGGGGCTATCTTGTCCTTAGTCCATTCCTGTTTTCCTCCCTCTGCTTCTTGTCTGCTATGAGGTGAAGAGCTGTCTCCTGTCTCACGCTCCTGCCACCATGATGTTCTGCCCAAGTGTGCGAGGCCAAGCGCCCACAGACCCTGTGAGACCATGAGCTAAGTTAGTCTCTGTTCACAGTGCTGAAAAAGTCAGTGATGCTGCTGGCATTGGGGGAGACATTGTGTTGATTGCTCCAAGGACCACCAGTGGAGTTGGACCTTAGTTCTGAGGGCAGAGTCCACAGTCAGCTGGAGTGGATCATAGAGTTTCCTGGAGGGAGATAGAAGGATACACGAAGGAGGAAGGGGTGGAGCTGAGAAGTTGAGTGGCCCTTTCAAGCCAACAAGTGGGGAGAGAACAGATGTCTTCATTGCAACGTGGATAGCTCAGGTTTATTTCCTAATATTTACTTCAGAGTTTTATTTTTTAATAAAATGATAAAAGAAATCTCACAATAACTGGGTAGTGGTACTGAGTACCCTTCATTTCCCTGCATTTCCAGTAAGTATCCATTAGTTATAAAATTAGTTTCAACATAAACAACAAATGCATTATAGGAAACTCTCTCGGCATACTTGTCTATCCTTGCTTCCTGCCCATTAGCTGGGAAATAGCAATGTTCTCCAAGTTGAATGAGTTTATTGACTGGAAATAAAACATGATGTTCTTTTCCAAAATCATAGAGAAGTTAATAATATGGGGTATTATTTATTTCATCTTCAGTTTTTTTTTTTTTTTTTTCTGAAATCCTGGAGTCTAGCTACCTTATTTTCCATGGCTTGAGGAAGGCAAGAAGACTCATTAATTTCTCCAAATACATGCACCTCGGGTCCAATCTAGAACTTCAGAATGTGAACATATTTTCAGATCATAAAAGACTTTCCTATGTTAAATCATGTCCCCATCTACTACATCATCATTTCCCAATGTTCTGAGAGGAGGACTGTCATGTTCAAGCTGCTGCTCAGTCTCCTCTGTGCATCAAAAGACACTCATAGAGTAAATTCCATGTTCCTTTGTGGTTAGAATCATTTGTGTATCACTGCTTGAACAATTTTCAGATTACTATTAAATGGTTGTAGGCCCTAAGATTCATTTCATGTGTTCATTAGAAGTCCTTACGGACTTCTTTCCTGTATCTTTCTCATGTCTCCTATAGAAACAGCCAAGTTTCAGCTTGGCTGTCCTGCTGCCTGAGTTTAGGCTCTTTCTGGTTCTGTGACCTGACATAAAGGACTCTGTCTCTAATCTGCACAGCAGGTGACCAGTCCCAACCTCACTGGTTGTGAGTGTCAAACAGGATAATCCACACTCACAGTCCTCAGTCAGGGCCTGACACTTTTTATTATTATAAGAGACATAACATAGGGTGAATCGAGCCCATTTGAATAGATTAACATGTTCTTTGAAGAATAAATTTGTTAGCTACCTGTGGTGGTGCAGGCATGCCTATAATCCCAGCACTGGAGAAATGAAGGCAGAAGAATCAGGAGTTCAAGGTCAGCCTCAGCTATGTAGTGAGTTCAAGGCCAGCCTACAGCACAAACATTAATTAAAAAATTAAAATAAGTTGCCTTAAAAATGGGCCTAAGCTTAATGAGGCCAAGTTACCAAACATGCATGTGCTGGTGATTTGATGGCTACTGAATTTCACTGTGTTTCTACTTAACCATACAACTTTCAGATTTAGATGGTTTAAAATTTTTCTTTAGAACACAGAGCTTCGAGGCTCCACCTAGACCTATTCCTGAACTGTGTGGAGGATTCAACCCTTAGAATGAGAACGTGGCCCTGTGTTCCCATTGTCTGGAAGCCACCCGCCCCCCATGACTGTTCCCTGCTTACATGAAGCTATTGAATCTGTCACAGTCATTGCCTCCTTTATGCATTTGGATCCTTCAAGCAGCATGCTGATGCTCTCAGCCCGTAGCCTCAACAGATGCTGGCCGGCCCTGTCCTTGAGAACCACATCATTCTCATTTTTCAATTTAAATTTTTTTCATCCTCAACAAATTGTTCTTCCTCTGCTAGTAAAAAAGAAAACTCGCGGACTGCTGAAACAAAGAATGCCCAGGGAGTTGTCTGTCAAGGACCTCAAATGTATCTCTCTGTGCTGGAGACAGCTCCAAGGCAACCTGTAGTGAGCACTCAAGCTGACCTTACAGCCCCTCCCCCCTCCCCCCTCCGAAAAGTCAATGAGTTGTCCATTTTAATAATGAGGGGGGAGCATGCAGGGTGCTGGGCTGCATTTCAAGAGTCTGCAGTTTAACCTGAATCACCTCTTTTGGGCTTCTGGGAAAAGACTTGGAGACAGGCTAACTGCTGAGGCTGTTTGGAAAAATGACCTTGCTTCTGTCTCTCCACTCAAGTCTCTCCTGGGAATGTTTTGTTCCAGGACATTATGCTCAAGCCCATGGTGGGTACTCCAGGAAAAAAAAAAAAAAATTCAAACAAACAAGAGCTCCCAATTTCCCAGAAAATAAAAGTCTAAACAGAAATAAAGTTTTATGAGGGAAAGTCTTCCCAGCACTTCAATGCAGCAATGGCAAAAATTTCTCCACACTCAACTCACATTCCTGCCCATCCTCCCCATGCTGGATCTATCAGGGAAGCGTTTAGATCTGGTTGTGGTTAGAGTGACGTTGTTAGCTCCATCTGGGGGTTTGCGTGAACTCAGTTTCACCTCATCATAGGCTTCTGTGTGTGATTTACTACAGAGTCGCTCAAAGCTGAACTAAAGCTACTCCTTCTGCCTAAGAAATCTGGATGTGTACTAGTCCACTGAGAATTGATTTGAATGTGGAAGATGGCTATATAAAGAGTAGTATGACTGTTTAAAGCCACATGCAGGTAGATGGCTAGCAGAGAAATAACTACAGGCAATGAGGTCCATGTGTGTAATCATAGGGGCTTGGATATAGCTTTGGGGGAGTTTATTTGAGTGGCAGCAAAAATTGAGACTAGATGAAAATTGAAAATAGATGGGACAGTATGACCTTTTGAGTATGAAATGTCTCACAGGCTGGCATGTTGAACACTCATTCCCAGATAGAGGTGCTATTTGGTAGATTGTAGGGCCTTTAGGAGGTAAAGCCTTGCTGGAAAAAGTGGGTCACTGAGTGTAGGTCTCAGGGGTCCTGAGGCTGGGCTATACTTCCTGTTTCCTGTTGGCTCTAATTCCTGTGTTTTGTTTTGCCAAGTTATGTAAGAGAAGTCTCACGTTCCTACCAGCAGAGGCTAATGCCACTCCAATGGCCATGCCTTCCCTCCATGATGGGCAGCATCCTCAAACCAGGAACCTAAATAAACCCTTCCCTTCTTGGCGCTGTTTCTTGTCAAGCATTTGAGCAAAGTCATGGGGAATGTAATGAATACATGGGCAGGAATACTGAGTGAGGTTCCATGTTGAGTGGAATTCTCTAAATGCCATCAGTGGAAACTATCTAGACCCCTCACAAGAGAATAAAATTTTGAGGTAAAAAGAAAAGTAATTGTGCAAATGTTTGAAAAGCATCATATAAATTAAAATGCATAGCAGTTAATTTTTAGGATACAATGACACACACAGCTTTAGGGAATGGTAACAGGACCATAGAGTATTCTAGAAGAGCTGTAGTCAGTGGTATGGGAACCCCTAAGTTCCACAGAGAGGCTCATGGTGTTGCTAGGGAAAATCTGGGGCAAGGAGGTCACAAGAGCCAACTCAGCCTTATCAGAGTCTCAAAGGCTCTCTGGTTTTGTGAATAAAGAAGGGAAAGGAAGGGTGGTCACAAATTCAGCTCAGCTCATGTAGCTAATTCATCACAATGAACCAGAAAACCAAATACTATACTTTTACCTCAGAGGAAGAGGAGGGATGAATGAAATTGGAGAAAGATGTGGGAGGGTCCAGGAAGATCTGGAGTGGGGGAAGGAGGGTGGACATGATCTAAGTACATTGCATTCTTGTATGATATAATAATAGTAATAATATAGCAGTAATAATTGTAAAAACCTACATCCACATTTTCAGGTTGTGCTCAGCTGTACCTATGTGATTATTAGTTCTCAAGGAGACTTCAAGACCTCGGAAACTCTAGAATGATGGTGTCACCGTGACTTCTGCATTTATGATGAGTTTGGCAGGAAAGAGTCCTTTCCTGGAATTTTGAGATTATTTGCTTTTAAAGATGAGGTCATTTCAGGAAAAAGTTTACACTACAGGATCAAGTTTCAAGATCATAAATGATAAACTTAGTGATAAGGTCCAATTTCAACTAGAGTACTAAAAGCTGTTCAATTTATGATTCCTCTTAATAAATTATATGGAATGTTCTGAATTTATAAAGCTGCTGATGATAATTAAATTAATTTATCCTTCCAATTAGAATACTTTTACCTTCTATATTGGCCAATACAGGAAAAATGAGGGAGAAATAACATCAAAGCTGTTTGATAAAGCCTTGAGGAATCATATTCTTTTATATTTTCCTAAAATTATACTCAATACATATACATGTATGTATATATACATATGTGTATACACATATAAATCCATACACATACATATACACACCAGAAAGTCTGCTATGAAATAGTATTTTCTAGAAATGGCTTCATAAACAAGACCAGAACAATGCAATATCAATAGATATGTGAGCATGGAAGGGGGAAATTTTTGTGGGCGTCCCATCCTTAGAAAAAAAAAAAACTATAGACAACTAATGAATACTTGGAAGTGCATACACACACACACACACACACACACACACACACATATACACACATATGTATATATGTGTGTGTGCATACACATATATGTATATATAAGCTATATTCACACATATATGTATATTTTATATATTCATATATATTCTTTATCATAAAGGAAGTTAAACAACTTAATTATCGCTATTGGGCTGACAATGTTCCCCACAAGAACTACAGATTACAAAAAGTTCCAGTTATCAGGCCTGAGAAACCTCCTTTCTAGTGATTGGTCAGGGTAGTCCGAGTGACTCCCTGAACAAATAGACTATTACTGTTGCCTTGGTTGCCTCTCAGGGTTGAAGGTGGCCCCTGTTGCTGAAGACAGCACACACTTAGGACAGAGGACTCGGGTGATTCTACTGCAAAGTCTCTTTCCTGAAGTCTAGATTCCAGAAAATACTAAGCAAGCAGCCAATGGAGGGAAAGAGTTAGCCAGTCCTACCCAGATACAACACCCATAAGGTACAGCAAATATCAGCATGGCAAGATATTCATAAAGGGGCAAGAGGTGGCACTTGGGTATTAGCAACTAACGGTTGTCCAAGTGGACTTAAGGCCCGCTCAGCAGAAGGGAAGTCACACCTGGTGCCAGAAACCAAGCCAGCTTCCTGGGCTTAATGAACTCATGGACGTTAGAAGAGAATCCTCTACTGTCACTTTGCTAGACGGTACTTTCTTACTACATTCCAAATTTTATCCTGATACCCACAGGGACCTCATCAAGGAAGCCTCTCTTTACAGCAAATGGATAGAGAAAACCACAACTGGATACAATGCAGAGATCAGCAGACTGTGGGAGCCCAGCCACAGTGGACACGTCTGTGTTACAGTTCCCGCATCCATAACTCAGGAGACATCATGGGAGAGGGCTTAGAAAGATTGTAAAAGCAAGAACACCAGGAAGTCTACTGTGAAAGTCTCTCCTAGAAATAGCTGCATAAAAAAAAAAAAAACCTGCTAAAACAATGGCAATATCAATAGGTATGTTAGCACAGAAGGGGGAAACTTTTGTGGGGTCCCACCCTTAGACAAAGAACTACAGCCAACCAATGACATGTAGAAGAATTAGCTTTCCTCAGAGATGAGCCTCTTATTGGTTGTCCAGTGCAGAGTGGTCAGCTTGGAACCATACACACACACAAATAGCAGACTCGGTAGGTTCTACTTATGCTTATCTGTGCATACACATACATGGAGGTAATAGTAATCACAAATGAAAAAGAGGCTGTCAACTTGAGAATGGGGGTCATGGGAGGAGTTTAAGGAAGGGTAGCTGGGAGGGGCTGGAAGGAGAAAAGGGGCGGTGAGAAAGTGATGTAATTCTATTTCAATTAAAAACATTGAAACCAGCAAAACTATCCACCATAACTGAAGGAGAAATATAAACTTTGCATGACATAAACAGCCTAAAAAATATACCCAACAACCTAAACCTAAAGAAAATATAGGAAACAATATTCCAAAGTGAATAGAGCAATAAATATAGCAGAGAGACTTTAGAAAGAACTACTAAGCCATAATTATTGAAACACAAAGTATTACCAAGCACACACCACCAAAACCAACAACACGATGACTGCAATGAACATATCACAAAAATAACTAAATATCAAGGGCCTCAATTCTCCAATCAGAAGACACAGGATGACTGAGTGATTAAGAAGCAAAATCCACCCACCATTGTCCACTAGAAACATAGCTCTAAAGAGAGCCACCACATTAGAGTAAAAGGATGGACAGAAGTACTCTAATCAAATGGGAACAGGAAGCAAGCAGATTGCTGTCCTGATATCTGGCAAAATAGACTACAAAGCAAAACTAATCAGAAGAATTAAAGAGAAACACTTCATTCTAATCAAGGGAACAGTCAAGAAGACATTATTATCCTCAACTTACATGCACCAAACTCTGCAGTACCCAGTTTCATAAAATAAAATGTACTACTGGATTTTAAAGACACAGATTAATATCAATTCACTAGTAGTAGGTGATTGCAATACCACACTTTCTCTAGAGAAACATCAGAATTAATTGTCATCATATATCAAATGGACTTAACAAGTATCTACAGAATATTTCATTCAAATACTAAAGAATACACCTTCTACTGAGCAACACATGGAAGCTGTGGGATTGTTTTTCTGTATGCTGTGAATATGTGTTGCTACTATTGGTTAATAAAGAAGCTGTTTTGGCCAATGGAAAGACAGGTTATAGCCAGGTGGGAAATCCAAGCAAAGATACAGGGAGAAGAAAGGCCGAGTCAGAGCAGACGCTGAGAGTCACGGAAAAGCAAGACGTAACAAACACAGGTAAAGCCACAAGACATGTGGCGACTTATAGACTACTAAATACGAGTTGATTTAAGATGTATGAGCTGGCTAATACAAGCCTGAGCCACAGGCCAAACAGTTTGTAATTAATACTAAGCCTCTGAGAAGGTATTCTATTAAAATGGCTGCTGCCCAGGCAGGACGGGATGGGACCGAGAAACTTCAGTCTACACATGGAGCTTTTTAAAAATAGACTGCATCCTGAGAAACAAAACAAGTCGTTACAAATTCAAAAACATTCAGACAACTCCTTGTAACTTCTCTGACCACAATGCAATAAAATTTGAAATTGACAGCAAACAAATGTCTAGTTAATATGCAAACCTATGGAGATTAAACAACTGACTACTTAATGATGAATGGGCCAAAGAAGTGATCAAGAAATCAGTAAAACTTTCCTGGAACAACACAACAAAATCTCTGGGACAGGTTGAAAGTCCTACAAAGGAAATTTATAGCTCTAAGTGCCCACATTAAAAAATCAGAAACAGAACAAATAAATGGATTAACGATGCAGTTAAAAATGCTGGAAAACCAAGAACAAACCAAATCCAAACCCAGTCAGCAGCAAGAAAGAAGGAAAATCAGAGTAGAAATCATTGAAATAGAAACAGAGAAAATAATACTAAGAATGGGTGAATTGAAGAGCTGGTGATAAACAAGATTGACAGATCCTTGGGCCAACTAACCAAAAGAGAAAGAGGGGGCCAAATTAAAAGAATCAGAAACGAATAGGGAAACATTACAACAGACATCAAAGAAACTTGGAATATTATAAGTGAATACTTTATAAACTTGTACTCCATTGTGCTGGAAAACTTAAAATTCTACCAGACAACTTCTAGACGTGCAAATCAAAACAACTTTGAGATTCCATCTTTCTCCAGTCAGAATGGCAAAGACCAACAAAGCAACCATCAGCAAATATGGCATAGGTAGGGGGTGTGCAGAAAAGGGAACCCTCACTCACTGTTGGTGGGATTGCAAACCAATGCAGCCATTATGGAAATCAGTGTGGAGAATTCTCAAAAAATTCAATTCTGCCATATGACCCAGCTGTACCACTCCCTGCAGATGCCCAAAGATTGCCATTCTACTCCACAGTTACTTTCCAGTCATGTGCATTACTTGCTATATTCACGATATCTAGGAAATGGGAGCAATCTAAATGTCTATCAGTCGATGAATGGATAATGAAAATGTGGTCCATATACACTCTGAAGTACTAGTCAATTGTAAAGAAAAATGAAATCATGAACTTTGCAGGTAGATGGTTAGAACTGGAAGAATACATACCAAGTGGGGTAATTGAGACCCAGAAAGACAAATTTCACATGTTCTCCCTAATTGGAGGCTCCTTGCTCCAAATCTTCGGATGTAAATACATATCCTGGACTACTTTCAGAAACCAGGAATTAAAAAGGGACCATTGCCTGGGTAAGGGAGATGGGAGAGGATTAGAGAGGAAAATAGCAGGATGCAAGAGGTCTGTTCAAGGAGATGGTAAAAGGGGGGTAGATAAATATGGAAGAAGGAAAGAGGGTTAAATAACAGTAAAGATGTCTGAAAATTCATAAGGAATCATACTATTAACTACTTAACATAAAAACCTATGATACATCTAAGTCTATGAATATACCCCACACACATATAAATATACATATATAGTTTAAATAAAGTTTTTTTTTTTCATCTGGGATGACAATGCTACACCCCAAGAGACAAAGACTACCCAACACAAACTACTGTCAGGCCTTAGAAGCCTTATTTTGAATTATTGGTCAGAGTTGTCCAAGAGACTCCCAAAACATAGCAGACTATTAATTACTATTGCCCTTAGCTGCCGCCCACCCAGTGATGGAAGGTAACTCCCTATTGCTGAAGACAACATACATTTCAGACACAGTGGTCAGTGGTCCCCAAACTAGAACTGACCTGAATGCCTCCTCCCTGAGGACTAGCTTTCATGGTATTAGATGGTACCATGCAAGCTTCTAACAGGAAGCAACCAACAATCCTATTCAGCTATGTGGTCTAGGACCCACAACAGTGACCAGCATGGCATGATAACCCTAAGGATACGGTACTATGGCATAATACTAATATATAATAATCAGGCAATCATATTTGGAGGTAACCAATAGTTCTCTAATTAGACTTAAGACACACTCAACAAGAAGGAAATCATGCCTGGTACTAGAAACCTAGCCAATTAATCAGGTCAAGTGAAGTTCCAGATCTTGGAGTACCTACAACCATCACCTTAATAGGCCAGCATAATTCCTAACTATGTTCTAAATATTTGTCCTTATATCCACAGATAAGTACACTCCTTGCCACTCATCAAGGAAATTTCTTTGCAACAGATGGGGACCATCACAGAAAACTATAACCAGTCAAAATACGGAGTTGCAGAGCCCAGTCCCAACAGAAACATCTACAAATCAACTCCCACATCTAAGGCTCAGAGAACATTGTGGAAGAGACAGAGAGATTTTAAGAGCCAAAGGATCAGGGAGTTTGCTGTGAGACTGTATCTCCTAGCAATGTCAGAAGCTAAACCATAAAGTCTCAACAACATGACTGCCTAAACATGAACTGAACAAGGATGACGCCAATAGAGAAGCCATACAATGCAGGAAAGCCCACAAGGACTCAACTCCACAGAATGAACTACAGACAATTAAGATATGCTTATTGGCTATCTGATACCAAACTGTTAGCCCCGAAAGCATGCATACAAGTAACATTTTACAGATGAAGCAGGTTATATTTAGGAAAATGTATGTATATATGTAAACATATATGCATGTAACAATAATTAATGAAAAAAAGGCCATGAATTGGAAAGAGAGTGAGGAGGGGTATCTGGGAGGATTTGGAGGGAGGAAAGGAAAGGGGGTATTATATAATTATAATCTCAAAAATAAAAGAAATAAAAAAATTTTTAAAAAGAACATGTTTGTTTTTTAATACTGGGCGATTACCATCACCACATTTTTGCTTTACAATCTGCCCATGAGACCCAAAGAGAAGTATCTAGGACAATTACATAAATTAAAAAGTTAAGGCTCAAGCCAATCAAGGAGTTTTCCCAGGGCCTCATAACTGGTTGGTAAAACACAGGACTGAGTCTTAACTATTAGTCTCTTTCTGCTTATACCATTTATATATTACATTATAGATTTTATGTCTTTTTAAATGAACTATCTGCCAAACAAAGTGAAAAACTAAGGGAGCGCTAGGTCTTTAATACTGGGAACTTGAGTTTGAAGAGACCCAGAAACTAATAATGGAAGTGTATTAAAATGGAGCCCAGGATTATGTCTGTGTAGTTGCAAAATATGCATGCATTTGGGCACTTGGGAAGAAAACTGGGCCAGGGTAAGCAGAGGCATGCAGGACAGTGCTTGGGGTCTGCATTAGACCCCAACAGAGGTGAGGTGGAGTCGAGTCCTGGTAAGGTATGCTGTGTAAAACCATTTCAGCAAAGCTCCAAATTTCTTGAGTTAGTCGTCTGCAGGATGCAGTTCTAGAGTTCACTACTCTAGGCCATTTTTGGAGGACAGGAGAGTTAACAAAGCTGGAGGCAGAACAGAGGTGGTCCCAGTCAGCCAGGTTCCTTTTCTGTCATCTCCAGAAATATAAACAGTGGACCATCAGCTTTGCACCATGAGAAGCTAAGAGGGAAATGTGTTATTCTGAAATACTAACACATTAAGAATTTTATCTGTATTGCTAAAGGTGAAATGAAAAAAAAATAAGCAAAAGTATCAGAGTCTTCATTCCTTAGAGTGATGTTTATTTTCTCTAACTTTAATATTGAGATGACTTCACCGCGATGCTAGCATGTCTCACATACCGAGTGCTCAGACTGGTGACTGTGACCACAATAGCATTGGGGCAGAGCAGACGCCCAGGCATCAGAAGATGAGGCTGTGGCCTGGGCCCTTTCTCTCAAGAGGTCTCTTTTCCCAGCTGGCAAACTGAGGAGCGTAGAGGCTAATCGTTCCTGACTAACGGGAATGTTGTCTCACGTCACATTTGTGTTTCTGAGTCAGGGTACGTCTTTCACGGCATTAAATACGGTAATCAAGGAAGGCCAAGTGTTCTTCACTGCTGAGTCAGGCAGATGGCCGGCCGGGGTACCTTCGGAAGAACTGGTTGTCCCTCCCCCATCTTGGTAGGCTTCCATTGAGCTCTGGTAGCAATTCTGCTGGCATCTTTACTTCCTTCTTTTGCGCTCCCCTGAAGAAGGCCTTTGTGTGTTCCCAGACCTGCGAAGGGAACAGAAGGCAGCATGGGCCTAAAGTGCCTGCAGAGGTGCAAAGAGGGACAGAGGCAAACGTCTGGAGTAGAAATTTCAAATAGGGTTGTCTCAGTCCCTGCAACTGTTGATTCACAACCAGCCTCACACAGGCAGTGGGAGATGCAGGTGCTCTGTGGTCTCTAGGTGAGGCAGTGGCTAACTGTAGTGGGATGGAGGTCTTCAGAGATGTTGTTTTTGCTGTAGGAAATAGCATTTCTCTGAGTGTCTGCTGCTGTTAACTGAGTGGAATCCCAACCTTCATGCCATTCAGATCTAATGTACGAATCCTTTCTAGAGAACAGAGGACATTGCTCAGTTGGTCAAGTGCTCCCCAGGCAAGCATAAGAGGTGAGTCCATCCCCCAGAACCCATGTGAAAAGTGACTAGTTTATAATCCCAGCACTTGGAAGGCAGAGAGAGGAAGATCCCTGCCTTGCTGGACAGTTACCCTAGCCTAGAACTCTGCCAGGCCTGATAACAGTTAAGAGCACACGTTGCTCTTCCAGAGGGCCAGGCACACACATGGGCTTCACAACCCTCTGTGACTCCAGTTCCAAGGGATTCCCTCACCCTCTTCTAGCCTTCAAAGGGCACTGTACGCACATGATGCACATTTATTCATAAAGCAGGCAAAACGTTCATACACATAAAATAAAAATCAGAGCTTAAAAGGCATTTTAACTCCATTTTCTATTTATCACTTATATGGAGAAATGTAGTAGATTTTATATATTGAGTGTGTTTTGTAAATTCACTATTTCTATTTATTATTCCTAGCATCTTTTCTGTAGTTTTAAAATGTACACGATAAAGGGTGATGTTGTCAACTTGACAATCTAGACTACTTGGGAGACAGGCTTCTGAGAATGTCTGTGAGGAGTTTACAAACTAGCTTTCACGATGTCAAAAGAGCCGCCCTAAATATTGGCAGCATCATTCCCTGGAAGGGGGTCCTGGACTGAAGCAAAAGGGAGAAAGAGAGCTGAGCGCCAGTGTTCGTTTCGCTCCTTGCTTCCTGCAGGCTGCCACAGAATGACCAGCTGCCTCATACTTCTGCGCCAGAGCTTCCCGCCATATGGAGTGGACCCTCATATG
This sequence comes from Peromyscus leucopus, assembly GCF_004664715.2. Taxonomy (NCBI): domain Eukaryota; kingdom Metazoa; phylum Chordata; class Mammalia; order Rodentia; family Cricetidae; genus Peromyscus; species Peromyscus leucopus. The sequence goes on along the minus strand of NC_051076.1, from coordinate 9,386,246 downwards.
GTGAGCCAGAATAAATGCTTCAAATCGTTTTTCAGATATTTTGACACAGCAGTGAGGAAACTAAGGAGGCATGTGTATTATTTCCTTTTCAGTTCTACCGCCCTAGCACGTACTAAGTCTCAGACACCACTGATAGACGGCGTTGTCTCTACTCCTGGCTCTAACAGGACAGCACTTCGTCATTCTCTCTCAAGTCGGGAAAAATTGTAGGATTTCATAGGTTCTTTGTAACAGATGAAGACAACCCGTCTCTAATCCTAGCCTGCCGAGACCATAAAGCTTTGATGCAGTGGGTCCAGACCCGAGCATATTCCAGGGCTTATTTCATTCTCACATTCAGGATATTATTCTCTGAGACTTGTATGGCTGACATATGGTCTCCCTCTCTGGCTGGTGGGAACGTAAATGATTCTCACTTCTGGGTGGGAACAGGAATTATCGACTTCTTTCATTTGTTCTTTCTCAGCCTGGGGAAGTTTCTTTTGTCAGCTCACTCATTGCTCAGCTAAACACTTGAAGGACTTGGTCAGTGAACCTTGGGTCACTGTCCCCAGGTAGTAGCTTTCTCTGTGGTCGTCAGTCCCATAAAATCTATCAAGCACAGCCTCCAAATGCGGATGCAGTTCCTCAGTTTTAGCAAGACTGCCAGGCTCTCCTGGGGCTTTCTCTTCCAGGGGTGCTGACCAGGAGGCAACCCCAGACAAGCTGGGCCCATGCTAGGGTATTTTCTTTTCTTTCTAAATGAACCACAACCCCATGCTGTCTGTTGTCTAATTGGTGAAATGGTTACATAATTTATCCAAGTCACTGGCTCATGAAATCCGCCTGTTGCTCCAACATGGTCAGAAGTCAGTCTGGCCCAATTTTAATATACAATTAGAGAAATATCCTAAAGATTTCACATTTTCTGCATGTTTACAACTCTTGTAATATTCGGTGCACGAACAGCTTCTGCCTGGGTGTTATCAACCAAAGTTGACAGGCAGGCTGACTTATCTTTGATCTATGAAAATGGATGAGAGTTTTGAAAATAGAAACACGGAATTTATACTTTTTATCTACCACATCAGGCTACATAGGGTAATTGCCAACTACGAAAAGGAAGTGACCATTTTTGTGTTTATTTACATTAATATAACAAGGGTCTGGATTATCTGTCACCATATATATTGGTTCAATGAATATAATCCTAAAGTTATTTTCTGTGGTATGACCTGAGAGATACAACAAACTTGCTTTCTGTTTTTACTCATTTACTCTTAACTCGTGGAAGCACAATCCTAGAAAATATTAATAGAAAAATGCCAGAGCAGATAAAACTGCATTTTACTAAGTTGGTTAATTATTCCTTTAAAGAAATGAAACTATCTTTTTTATTGTTGCTTTTACACAGTCTTTCTTCAGATTTATTTTCTTATTTTAAGTTAAGGTATGTGTGTGTGTGTGTGCGCGGCGCGCAGTGCCTGTGGAGGCAGAGGTGCTGGATGTCTGAAGCTGGAGTTATAGGATTTGTGAGCTGCCTGATATGGGTGCCAGGGACTAAACTCGGCTCCCCCGTGGGAGCACTGCTCACTCTGAACTGTGGAGCCATCTCTTCAGCCCCTAGATGAGGTCTTGTGCTTTCCAGGCTGGTTTCAAACTCACAGTATAGCAGGATGACCTGGAACTTCACACGCTCTTGCCTTACCCTCCAGAGTGTCCACAGTGTCACCTCCCTCCAGAGTGTCCACAGTGTCACCTCCCTCCAGAGTGTCCAGTGTCATCCCTCCAGAGTGTCCAGTGTCACCTCCCTCCAGAGTGTCCAGTGTCACCTCCCTCCACAGTGTCCACAGTGTCACCTCCCCTCCAGAGTGTCCAGTGTCACCTCCCTCCAGAGTGTCCACAGTGTCACCTCCCTCCAGAGTGTCCACAGTGTCACCTCCCTCCAGAGTGTCCAGTGTCACCTCCCTCCAGAGTGTCCACAGTGTCACCTCCCTCCAGAGTGTCCACAGTGTCACCTCCCCTCCAGAGTGTCACAGTGTCACCTCCCTCCAGAGTGTCCAGTGTCACCTCCCTCCAGAGTGTCCACAGTGTCACCTCCCTCCAGAGTGTCCAGTGTCACCTCCCTCCAGAGTGTCCACAGTGTCACCTCCCTCCACAGTGTCCACAGTGTCACCTCCCTCCAGAGTGTCCAGTGTCACCTCCCTCCAGAGTGTCCACAGTGTCACCTCCCTCCAGAGTGTCCACAGTGTCACCTCCCTCCAGAGTGTCCACAGTGTCACCTCCCTCCAGAGTGTCCACAGTGTCACCTCCCTCCAGAGTGTCCACAGTGTCACCCCTCCAGAGTCCCATCACCCCCCAGATGTCCACGTGTCACCTCCCTCCAGATGTCCAGTGTCACCTCCCTCCACATGTCACCCCCCCCCAGTGTCACCTCCCTCCAGAGTGTCCACAGTGTCACCTCCCTCCAGAGTCCCCCTCCAGTCCGTCACCTCCCTCCAGAGTGTCCAGTGTCACCTCCCTCCAGAGTGTCCACAGTGTCACCTCCCTCCAGAGTGTCCAGTGTCACCTCCCTCCAGAGTGTCCAGTGTCACCTCCCCTCCAGAGTGTTTCGGCTGCAGAGGGGGCCACACACCCGGTTTATTGGGTTCTGGGAACAGGACCTAGGGTCTTTCACCTGCTAGGGAAGTGCCCTAGTGACAGGACCACACCCTCCAACACATCATCTATTGGGCTTAGGGGGAAAGAGGTCTTTAAAACATGGCTGTCTAGTTGCCCAGAGAAGAGTCTGCACAGTATGCTCCTCTGAGCAAAAGAGACAAAGCATGAGGCTGGAAGCATGGAGGACGCCAGAGATGGCAGGGAGCGCCTGGGCTTCCAAACAGCAAAGGAGATGTTAAGAGATGATACTAAAGTTTGACCATTGTGGTTTGAACTCTGTCCTCCACCCAAATATTTTGACCTTGAACCCCAGGTGTTTGACTGAAGTAAGTTGGAAATGGGATCTTTGGAGATATAGGGCTTAAAGGGCAGCCATGCTTTCTGTCCCTGGACTTACTGAAGAGAAGTCACTATTCATGAGGATGATTCGTTGTTCGCTTACTACACCATATCAACCTAAACCCCGAGCCCTCAGCATTGCAGTTCTGGGGCCAACACTAGGCTTATTTGAAAGTAACAGCCACCTCTGCTGGTTTTCTCCTTTGAAGCTATTATCTGACACTTACTAAGTAGTTACTGTTTGCTGGACTAGATGTGCCCTTCGTCTAAATCTGACTGATGACAATCTTGTAAGATCAGAGCAGGCACAGGGAGACAGAGGCCGGGGTGAGCCTGGAGTGAGGCATCAGTGGAAAAGAAACACCCTGATTCACAGTAGCCACCAGGCACGAGGGACAGGCCAGGAGATAATCCTAAAGCTTTTGAGGTTCAGCTGACTCATTGACTTTGGACTTCTTAACTGTCATAGTGATTCCTGCCCTCTGAGCCATCGTGTGTGTGTGTGTGTGTGTGTGTGTGTGTGTGTGTGTGTGTGTGTGGTGTTGTTACAGCAGTACTAGAAAACTAATACAATTGCTTAAACATAAAACTTGACTAAGCTACTTGCTTGTTTATTATCTTGAAGAATTATTTTGGTTTCTTTAAAGTTGAGTTTGAAAGAGAGAATTTAAGGATACACTTCACTCCTTATCACTGAATAAGAGCACAATAGGGAAGCAGTCCCATGAATTCCTGTCCCTAAGTCTGATGAGAATTGTTTAGTAGACATTAGTCAATCTAATGCTTCAAAGGAGAAAAACAACACTGGTGAATGTTAGTTAAAATACTATTAATGCTGATCCCGAGAGTCACAATGCTTGAGGTATACTGTAGCTAGACAGTCTATGCTCTTCACTGCTTTTCTTCTATAGCAAGTTCAGAGACAGAAAACAGTCTGCCTATATACTTCTCTATTCATTCTTCTGCTCATCTAGTCTTTATGTGTCTGGGGGCAGTGTCCACAGAGGCCAGAAGGTTGTGAGCCACCTTTTTAGGTTCTGGGAACAGAACTCAGGTCCTTGGAAGAGCAACAAATGTGCTTTATCCCAGGTCACCTCTTCAGCCCACCATTCATCTGTCTGTTCCTTCATGCTTTTATTGAGTAACTGATGCTATGGCTTCCAGTGGCTAACCAGATGTGATCATTTACCAGTGAGTAGTTTTGTTGTTGTTCGTTGGTTAGTTTTTGTTTTGTTCTGTTTGCTCAGAGGATTCAAACCTCCATTCTGTGTCAATTCTTTACAGTTCTGAGGTTGTTCATGCCAAAGCATTCCACGGCTCCTTTTAAAAATTCCAGGAAATGCTTTGCTCAAATTACTTATGACTTTATGCCTAATCTTGGGACAAGTCTGGATGTGCCAGGAGTAACTGGAACACACATTATTCTGAAATCTCAGATGAACTTTATTTAAAGAGAACCTACAGAGAGAAAAGCAAGATTTCTCTTCTTTATATTTTTTCTTTTGACTCTAACATCTAAAATGAGGTGAGTTTTGCCCCCAGAACTGTGCTGTGGATGATGGCATGGGAGTGGCTGGAGTGGAAGACCCTGGGACTCAGATGCTACAAGAAAGCGTTACTATTAAATTATTCCAGTAATCCAGGCCCTAACTGCTCTGTCCATTCTGTGCACACACGCCTGTGTGCTCACATTCGTGGACTCTACCACAATTCGTAACTTATGCCATCATGCTATAAAAAAGCAACAGGCAATGATGTTAGAAGAAGATAAGAGAAACAGAACCAACAAATAAACAGTAAAACCAGCAGCAATTAGCAGCTTAGCAAGGAACAAACTGGGTAAAACAGAAAAGGAAAGACTTCCAAAGATTAAAACTATCATGTGTACGTCACTATGCTTTGGTGTGTGTGTGTGTGTGTGTGTGTGTGTGTGTGTGTGTGTGTGTGTGTGTGTTTTGTTTGTGTGTGTGTGTTGTGTGTTTTTTGTGTTTTTTTGTTGTTGTGTTTTTTGTTGTGTGTGTGTGTGTGTGTGTGTGTGTGTGTGTGTGTTGTGGAAGAGGTTGAGACAGGGTCTCTCTACACAGTCTTGGCTGGGTTGGCATTTACTGTATACCCAAGCTGGCAAAGACTTCATGCCAGTCCTGTTGACTCAGCCTCCTGAATACAGGCACTACACAAGTGAACCACCAACACGATCATTTTCAGGTTCTTTTCTATCTAAAAGAAGCCTAGAAAGGGATTTGTAATAACTATCCTCTCTGGATTGTTGTTTCAGTCATCAAAGCCTCAAGTATGATTCTGTGCTACACACCCACACACTTTTTAAATCACTGCTACTCAAACAAAGATTTTCCCTAATGATTTGATTTCTTAGTTTACCCAATAGTACCAGAGTATAACAACATCACACTTAACTCTGACCCAGTAGTAACTGCCATTTTTAGCCAGAGAATCCATTCTTTGTTTTCCATGTGCCCACTAGTTCACCACAGTTTGTTTCCATATTATAAATTAGCATGAATGCTTATAGCTTTCCTCTTCAATGGAACCCTGGTGATTCTACAAGGAGGTACAGTGCATTTTAAGAAACTGATACATTTGCTTATTTATTCGGTCAATTGTTTGCTTATCTATTCAGTCAATGGCTATACTGTGTAGCTGTTAGACGGGAGGGGAACAGATGCCATCATCCCTAGTTTTAAAGAGCCTGGAGTCTAATAACTGCACAGATAAATAACACTCACAATAGAATATTATAAATGCATTCCTGACAAGTTATAATAAATGCATCATGATGTGCTCTGAAGCCTACAGGCAGAACAGGGAAGCCAAGGCCTCCCATAAACACACTGCAGAGTTGGTGCCACACAGAATGCCACCAAGATGATCCTGGGAAGAATAGCTTGCAGACAGTCAAAAAGTCTAGTGGACAAATTTTCCTGGCACAAACAATATGTGATGGCTGGAGAGATGGCTCAGCAGTTGAGAGCATTTGCCGTTCTTGCAGATGATCAGAGTTTGGATCCAGTAACTGCCTTTAAGTTCAGCTCATCAGGATCTGACAGCCTCTTCTGGCCCCCTCGGGAACCCCGTATGCATGCACATGCTAGTACCTAACAATGCATGCATATGCATAAATAAGAATACATTTAAAAGAAAAGATACTTATCTAAAAAATAACATGCAGATGAGAGAGACTGGTTAAGTCTGAGGAAGGGACTTGGATTGAAAGTCAAGGTCAGAGGAATGATCATATGTGGGTAGTCAAATGCTTTGAGGAATCATTGAGGAGTCAGAATTCCAGCAAACTAGTTAGAAGCCACTGAGTTGTTTCAGGAGACGGTGTGTGTTTTGGCTAAGGCTGGTTTGTTGCACTGTGGAGATCAGCTGAGGAAGCTTTTGACTAGAATGAGAAGACTGGATCTGAGACAGAGGGAGCGATGCTGGAGGGAAGGGCCATGTAGGGTACTGTGGGCCACCGTGGGTGCAGTGGCTTGGGGTAACACTTAGGGCGCAAAGTTAACTGGATTTGATGACAGTGTATGTGGAGAGTGAGACATCAAGTCCAGCTTTAGACAGGACTACAGACAATTGCAATTTAGACACAGGGTGAGTATGGACTAAAGTCAGTTTGGAGGTAACTGGAAGCAGGTTTTATCTTCTATAAATCCCTTCTTACTTCTTCCTCACACCTATGAGAGAATGGCTCTTTTTATAAAGACGTTAATCACACACATTGATTGAAGAATAGGTTAACAGATGAGTCAATACATTTGGGTCAGGCTACCCTAGAATGCTATGTGCCTGGGCTCTGACCAGAGGGTCAGAGACCCATTTCCTGTACCAGGAAGGAGGCCAGAACTGAGCCCCATACTCAGGATGCCAGCTGAACTGTTTTGGATGGTGGCATCAGCCTGGGCTACAATCAGTCTTGGGGTCCTACTTCATCACTGTCCATTGGCCTGGGTCTCTGTGCCTGTGCGCATTCCATGTTCAGAGACACCAGGCAAGAGTGGCCTGGTTTGGAGGAGGGCAGGGAAAGGGATGTAGGCCTGGCACAGTCCGGGGAGACTCTGGCAGTGACCATAGCCATTGTGAGGCAAGGATGACCTCTGGGCTGGTAAGGACCAGAGAAGAGTTTTCACAGAGAAAATGGCTCTTAATTATGTATATTTCATATGGATAACCACAAAGGACCACTTTTACCAAAGCATTGAGTGGTGCTGTCTAAATCATAGGATGGTCTCTGCTGATCTTAGAACATTAAACTGTAGTTGTTGGCTGGACTAGCTTCTGTTTTCTTTGGAAAGGAGACAATGCTGTTGACTAAGAGGAACGAGGAAAGCTGTTGGATCTGGGACTTATTGGGTGTCTTAGTCAAAGTGACTGACTACTGCTGTAATGAAACACCATGATCAAAGAAACTTGGGGAGGAAAGGGTTTATTTGGCTTACACTTCCATGCCACTGTTCATCACCAAAGGAAGTCAGAACAAGAACTCAAACAGGGCAGGAACCTGGAGGCAGGAACTGATGCAGGGCCATGGAGGGGTGCTGCTTACTGGCTTGCTTCCCGTGATTTGTTCAGCCTGCTTTCTTATAGAACCCAGAACCACCAACCAGCCCAGAGATGGCACCACTCACCATGGGCTGGGCCTTCCCCATCAATCAATAACTAAGAAAATGCCTTACAGCTGAATCTTATGGAAGCGTTTTCTCAATTGTGGTTCCCTCCTCTCAGATGACTTTAGCTTGTGCCAAGTTGACATAAAACTTTGCAGCACACTGGAGAATAATACCCCAAACTGGAAAGCTAGATGTGGAAGAACATTAATAAACACTGTTTGGGCTAAATGCCGTCAGCTAAGGCAGTACCGGCTTATGTGCTTCTGGTTGGTGCTGAGCATGCTACCCACACACTAGGCTCAGAAAGACTGAAAAGGCAGACAACCTGGTTCCTTCAGACTTTTGAGGGTTTTTTTTTTTGTATTTTATTTTATTTTTCATTTTTATTAAGAAAAATTTTTATTCATTTTATATACCAATCAAAGATCCTCCTCTTCCTCTTCCTTCCTCCTGCCCCTCTAGCCTCCCCCTCCCAACTCACCCCCCCATTCCCTCCTACAAGAAGGTAAGGCTTCCCATGGGGGAGGTACAATTAGTAGAGGGCAGGTCCAAGCCCCTCCCCCTGCCTCAAGGCTGTGCAAGGCATCACATCATAGGTAATGGGCTCCAAAAAACCTGCTCATGCACCAGGGGTGGATTCTGATCCTACTGCTAGGGGTCCCCTTAAGCAGATCAAGCTATATGACGGTCTCATTATGCAGAGGGCCTAGTCCACAGACTTCAGAGTTTTTATGACAGAATTATGGGATACTCCAGCAAAGGGCTAAGACACTTGTAAATTATGAGACATTAACTAATATCAGCTGAGCAAGAATGAAAAATGAAGACAAGAGGGCACAGAAGTACCAAGTGACTAAATCCTCCCCACCTCCCAAGACCCTCCAAAATATTCACAGGAGAACAGAGAAGCGCTGGGATTGGATGACACATTGAAGAGTCTGCAGTGAAGACTATAGACCCAAACACTGTCAATCAACAAGAGGGGTCACAGCATGGCCCACAGATTTCCACCAATATCCAGGAGACCAGCAGTAAGGGTTCCTGGAAATAGAAATGTGAAAGAACCTAGAGAGCTGGGCGAGCCAAGAGTGAAGTTCAGCTTGTTGAAACAGCAACAGGCTTGGAGGTAGAGAAGACACCGTGAGACCAGAGTTAGTGCTGTGGAGTGGAAGATACAGCTGATGCTCAGGGTGAGAACAAGAGGCTGAGGATTTCTGAGACAAGTGACAGGAAACTTAGGACAATCTTGTTGGGAAAATAGCACTCTAAATATTGTAACAGAAAACAAGAAAGCCATGGGTGTGTGATGAAACAGTTTGTGGTGGGTTCTAACAAATGCGTTTCACTGACTCTGCACATAGATGATTTCGCTGCTTTCTGCTTCCCACCATTCGGTGTACATACATGCACACATTAACATATGTCAGCTTTGCCCAGAGACCTGTAGCAGGAATCTTAGAAGGTCTTATTAATAAAATCAAACCTGAGGCCAGTTATTGGAGTGAACACTGGAAGATCAGAGAAGCAGGACAAGCCACAGCTACCTCACCTCGCCACTTCCTCAGCTGATCCTGTTTCCTCAGACTGGATGCCTCTGAGTCCTCATCCAAATGGCTCTCAGCTGAACTGCTACTCAAAGCCTAAAAGCTTAACCAGTCAAAAATGCTTCTAGTTCCTGGTCTTCACGCCTTATATACCTTTCTGCTATCTGCCATCACTCCCTGGGATTAAAGGCTCACTTTCTGGGATTAAAGGCGTGTGTCACCATGCCTGGCTGTTTCCAATGTGGCCTTGAACTCATAGAGACCCAGAGGGATTTCTGCTTCTGGAATACTAGGATTAAAGGTGTGAGTGCCACCATTTTCTAGCCTTTGTATCTAGTAGCTGTTCTGTCTCTGACCCCAGATAAGTTTATTAGGGTGCACAATACTTTGGAGAACACAATACCACCACAATTCCCCTTATTTTTTCTAAAATTTTAAAAAAAGCTTATAACTAATACAAGAAAAACTATCCAATAAGTATATACAATATATGCAGTCAAAAATTACATTAACAATGTTTAGTCCATTAACATTTGACAAATTCAGACAAAAAACTCCATTATATATATTAACAATGTCCAGTCCAGTAACATTTGATAAACTCAAAAAAAATTTCATTACTTATCCTATGTAAAACAAGTAGTTCCTTTTTAAAAGTAGATTCCATAATCTCCCTTTTTATCTTATCATATCTTTATTCTCTCTTTTTTCTTTTCATAATAGATTCAATAATCTACCTTTTGTCATTTTTATATCTTCCCCTTTTTCTTTTTAGAGTAAATTCAATATCTACCCATTTATCCTATTATTTATTTATCTTTTTTCTCAGAGTAGAGTCAATGTTCTACCTCATATCTATATTCTCTTCTTTCTTTTTCCTTTTTTAAAACAAAAATTCTGAATCTAATCTCCTTGTTCAGCTTTTTTCCTGACCATTAACAATTAAACTGTAACCAACCGTCATAAACAATGACAATATCCAAAACTCATTAAACGACCAAAAACTGCCCACCCCACTTCTTGGAAATGTGGGCATCTTTTTCTTAAAATTACTTCCTGCTTTCTAGGGGCAAAGACATCTTTAAGGAAGCCTGAAAAGAAAATTTTGGGGTTAATTGTCAAGTCCTGTATCATTTGTCCAGTCACTGCATAATGAGAAAATGCAGGGTTTGTTTCAAGTCCTTGTTCAAGTAGTCTGTCAGGCTGGATCATCTCAGCTAGCCATCTCAAAATTGTCCTGAGCAATTTGTAGTCCAAAGTCAATCTTTTGGTGGTGTTAATCAGCTTAACAGCTTTATCATAGTCCATGTGGGATCATCTTTGTGGAGTCCCATCATCCTTTTGAAGATTTCAAAGTCTGTTAGGTGTGATCATGGTTCCCTGCAGATTTTTTTTTTTGTGCCTCCTCTGTGGTTTGGAGCAATCACAGTCTGATAAATGTCTGTCTCTTGGAACCATGAATGAATGGTCTTCCCTAGAACAGAAAATCTTCACAGCAATTTCTCCCCACCATTTGTCTTGCCAAACTTTTCCAAACTGACTTTTGCTGATGCTTTCTTGTAACATGATGGTCCTGGCAATTCTCCTCTGAACCAGCAGCAGTAAACCCTTCATCCCAGGTAGCAGCATCACCGCAGTCACCAACAGGATGAGATGAAGCCGATAACATGGAGCAGCAGCTGCTGCCTCCATGGTTCCACAGCCACTGTTTGTGGTTTGGTCTGGGCCGAAGCTTCTCCCAAGCCTCCTAGACCGGTCTCAAACTCAGGATCCTCCTGCCTCTCCCTCCTTCAGTAAATCCTACTGGCATGTGCCACCACAACTGGCCAAGAGTAGCTCGGGTCTGAGGCTGGGGCCCACAAGGCCACAGACAAGCAGCTTTTTCATGAATTTGTACCACGAACGTTGGGCACCCAAGAGTTTCATAATTGTCTCATCTCTATGAGCAGAACACCAAGTATCAGCAATAAGATGTCAAAATGCACATTCCATAATGACCCAGGAAGCTTTCTGGCCTCTCCTGTCAGCACAGTGAGTCCCTCGAGGTCACCGTGAAGTTGGCAGGACAAGGAAAACTGACAGTTTGGGAAACCTATCCTGAATAAAATAGTGAAGTTTCAAAAAAAAAAAAAATACTTCATAATTTTTTCAAGCCACTTAAAAAGTTTAATTGTCTATATTATTATGCCAAGTGAATAATTTATGAGACAAAGAAACCTCTCAAGGGAAACATTATTCTTTGTGAAAAATATATTTATTTTTATGTATGTATGTGTGTATTCACATGTACCTGATTGCCTGTATGTGTACCATGTGCATGCAGAGCCCAAAGAAGCCAGAAGGGGGCATCAGATACCCTGGAATTGGAGCTATAAGTGATTGTGAGCATTCATATGGGTCCTAGGAACCCAAACTCGTGTCTTTCGGAAGAGCAGCCAAGTGCTCTTCACCATTGAACCATCTCTCCAGCCCTGGAAACATTTTCTTTTCTTTTTTCCTTTATCTTTAAAAATATTCCCGATTACAGTTTCCCCTCCCTCTACCCTTTCCAGCCCCTCCCACCTTCCCTCCTATCCGGATCCTGTTTCTTTTTTGTTTCTCATTAGAAAAGCACAGGCTTCTAAAAGATAATACCAAACATAACAAAATAAAATATAGGATAACAAAACCCCTCACACTGAAGTTAGAGAAGGCAGAACATCAGAAGAGCCCCCAAGAGAATTCAAAAGAATTAGAGATCCACTTGTTCATGCATTCAGGAGTCTCATCCTAAACTGAAAACTCTAGTATATCCCCAGAGGACATGGTACAGCCCTGTGTCAGCCTGGGCTTTTTGCTACAGGCTCTGTGAGCTCATAGAAACCTTGCTCAGTTGTTAATAAATTTATCAAAGCCCAACTTGTGTATTTTGGCTTTACTTCATAGGTTTTGAGGAACACCAAATCTTAAGAGTATTATCCCAAGATAAATGACAGCCACAGATGACAAAGTCTGCTCCACAATGTGTAAGTCTGTGCCACTGTGTAAACACTGAACAAGGTTGGGTCAGTTTTCGTTCCCGTAGGTAGGCAGCCTCATTACTGGCAGGAGTCCCATGACCTTAGCAGCTAGCTACTTCACTTCCAAGGTTTTTCTTCAAAAATGGACCCCAGTCAACCAAGTAATCCTGTCTTAAATATGTTGCCCTCGCTAAGCAGGATGGCCTATGGCTATGGCCCCAGCATTTGGGAGGTAAATGCAAGAAGATCATGAGCTTAAGGCCAGCTTTGTTCACACAGTAAGTTTTAGGCTAGCCTGGGTTATATATCAAAACTCAGTTTCCAACAAAACAAACACCTCAAAACAGAAAACACACACACACACACACACACACACACACACACACACACACACACACACCAGGATGTTCTCTTCTTTCACTCTCCCCCACCAATTCTTCACCTAAAGCCTTTCTTCATCGAGGATTGCTCATTCGGGGTGCTCTATAGACTCATTTCCTCTAGCTGTGTGTATGCAGGCCTCTGCTCACAGAGATGCAATGGTAACCCCAGTTATATTTTCCTATTATTATACAGACTGCAGCATCTAAACCGTTTAACATACTACTGTGTTACAATTTTTGAGGGACTTTTTTTTTTAGATTTTAAAAACTGTATGGGTATGAGTGTTCTGCCTACATGTATGTTATATGTCCACAACATGCATATACTTACCACAGAAGGCAGAGGGGACATCAGAACCCCTAGAACGGGAGTTACAGATGGGCTTGTGGGTAACCGAATGTGGGTCCTCTGGAAGAGCAAGCAAGTGCTCTTAACTGCTGAGCCATTTCTCCAGTCCCCTACGACGTTGTTGTTCTGCATTATTCTATCAGAGAATAATCACATTATTATTCCATTATAGTTTCATTATGTGGGTTTTTCCACCAAATTGATTTCTCAGTGGGATGGAAATATATCTTTTATCTCCATATTTTCAACTTCCAGCACAGAACTTGACATCCTGTAGGCATTCTTATTACAATAGTCCCTTTGCGACAATTTATCATTGAGATAGTATGTTGCCCTGGTCCGCTCTGTTAATCTCCTTATATTACTGGAGTTGAAGTGTGACCAGATACAGCAGCAGAGAAGCCCCTTGGCTGTGCATATCTACGTCTATAGATAGATTGCCACAGTCATCTAGATTCTAGATGACTCTAGAATTTCTGGTTCTCTCTCTCTCTCTCTCTCTCTCTCTCTCTCTCTCTCTCTCTCTCGTTTTTTTTGAGACAGTGTTTCTCTGTGTAGTTTCGGTGCCTCTCCTGGATCTTGCTCTGTAGCCTAGGCTGGCCTTGAACTCACAGAGATCCTCCTGGCTCTGCCTCCCGAGTGCTGGAATTAAAGGCATGCGCCACCACCGCCCCTCCAATTTTGGGTTATCTTAATCCATTTCCATTGCTATACCAGAACATCTAAGACTGTAACTGTAAACATAAACACCTTACTTTAGGCTGACTGCTCTGGAAACTGGGAATTTCAAGAGCAGGATACCAGCCTCTATTTGGTTTTTGGTGAAGCTCTCCTGCTGCTAGACTCATGGCAGGCCCAGCCTCTCCAGTCTGCCTCATCAAAAAGCTGTTCCCAACCCAGGAACTGTGGAAAAGCAACCAAGAGCATAGTGTAGCTCGCCTGCCTAAAAGTACCTACCAGGAAAGAGCAAGTCTCACTTCTGGTTTTCCATGGACTCAAGCTAGCTCTCAAATGTTGTAACAGCTGCTCTCAAACGTCCTTTAACAAGCAAAGAACCCACCAGTTCCCCATGTGTATGCTTCATAAATACACAGGTCAAGTCTGCAAAAACAGACACATCCTGGAACTTAGAAAACACATAGAAGCATACACTGAACCATTCTAGTATTTGGTTAAAATATTAGAGGTAGTTACAGTAAGCAGAGAAAGATGGACAGCAGGGCAGAGCCATGGGGGCATGGGGAAACAAGCACAGGATTAACCAGCGTGGCTGGACTCATCCAATCAGATGCCACCGCTGGATGGCCCTGAGAATCCAGTTCAGTTTTTTGTTATTAGAATGTGGTGGATACAACAGAGTTTCCCCTTCAGAGAGGCCATGTGTGTGGCCAGTTTCATGAAGGCTATGGAGTCATTACACAGTGCCCACGTGGTGACGGCTGAACACACGAACAGTTCACTGTGTTTCAGAAAATGCTAGAAGGTACTGCTGAGTTACCTACCAGATATTTAATTTTATTATTAAGCAAAAAGAGCTTACAGATGTTTCTTGCTTCCTGTCATATTCAACACATAAATATTGGAAATGCATGCAGGGAACTCGCTAAATGTGGAGCAGGTGGTTAACTCCCCGTCATCAGCCATTTGCAGCAAAGGAGGAGCATTTTGGGGACAAATCACTGACAGCTGATATTCCCAAGACATAAAGACGTTAACTGAACTACACACTATTAATTTCTTCCAGTCCCAGAGTTCTCATGAACCAACAAAAGTTAATCAAATACTTGAGGGTTTTTTTTTTTAATAAAAATAAGGACCACACAATTTACAGAAGAGATTAACACATAATTAATATTTAAAAAAATATTTGCCAATATTCCAGTGAAAATGCAGAGAACAACTGATCATTGGTGCCCAACCTCAACTGATACATCTACAACACAGCCCCAAATCTCAGGGACACTACAGAAGTGTGTGGGGGAAACCCTGTGAGTGCTAGAGGACCAGGAAGTCTGCTGTGGAATAGTGTCTACTACATATTATGGGGAACCCGCACCCACAAGATCTCAAAAATACGGATGCCTAAGTAAGACAATCACAATCTGTGACATAACAATATGGATGGGGGGAATTTCATGGGGCCCCACCCAACAGGTGAAGAACTATGGGCAATCAATGGCTACTGAGAAAGGGAGAATCAGTTTCGTCCAGCTACGAGCCCCCAATATGTTAGCCAGTCCCAAGTGGTCAGATATAAACATACACATATGAACAACAGTAAATGGATTCAGCAGGCTGTATTTATATGTACATGTATATGTCTATGCATGTATGCATGAATATACTTTGTATATGTATATAACTAAAGCAGTTATAAAGTTGAAGGAGAGTGGGGGTGATATGGGGGTTGAGAGGGAATGGAAATGATGTAAATATAGTCCGCATGCATAAAATTCTTTAATTTTTTTAAATTTAAAACTTTAAAATGGAAAACCTAATAACAACAAAAATATTATTTCATGGTTTTCAAAGCTGTGAAAATCTAAATAAAGCAAACACATTTTTTTGTCAGATTCAGTACTCTGGGGAAACCCTGAGTACTGTGGTGGGTGAGATAAACTGTATGTCCCCAAATTAGGTTTGGTGTGAACAGCATGGACAGGAAAGGAAAGCATATGTTTACCGTGTCAAGTGTGAAGAATGGCTGCCTTTTCATGGCAGGAGTGCCATCATTTTATCCACTATGATATTGCCACACGGTTGCTAGGTAACTTCCTCTCACCTAGGGCCTAGTCCCATGGTTAGTGATGCTACTTTGTGGTTACAAGTTGAAGAGCACAGCGACTTCCATGAGTGATCAGTCTTGCACATTTTGCTTTAATTTTGTTTTGTTGTTATTGTTTGCAGTCCCTGGGATCAAGCCCAAGGTACTAAACAAGTTAAGCAAGCACTGTACCTTGAGCCACATCCTGGCCCAGCAGATCAGCCTCAGTGAGTAAAACCTGATTATTGAGAGCAGTCTACTGAAACGGACTACTGTTTTGTTCTGAGGAGTAAACCATAGGATTTTCTAACTCTGCCTTTTCTCCACTTTGTAATCTTGTTTCTTCCAGCTCTTGACCATCCATCCAATTCATTGAAGTGATTTACTCTGAATCCACCTAAATCAACTCTTGTCCCTAGGCACCTCTCTCATGGATCAAACTGAGCAACCAAAGGCACACATCAAATTCTGTCCACTGAAAAGGTTTCCCATCATACATTTCTGCAAGGATACCTGGAGGAGCTTGTAATGTCGCAACTATCCATACTGTACAGTGCTAGTCTATTGTGGAATACAAGAACAAAACTATGTATTCCAATCAATTTGGTGATAGGGAACTTTCTGGTGTGCATTAAGGGAGAAGAGGCAATGTAGTGGGAGGAGAAACCTTCATAGTTTGAATTAGCTGTTCATCCAAATAGCTTTTATGACCTGCCTATGCCCAGTCTCATATGCATGGTGCATATCTGCTGATGGATTTTTCTCTATGAATCCCTTCAGAACATGGAGGATCATAAAATATCTGGATCAACTTGTCAGATTATTCCAAACTCCCTGGAGTTTAAGCTTAGACTTGCCTTTAGGAATCCACTCAGAATCTCTGTAACTTGTCTTCCTGCTACAAACTTTTGGAGAACCATTAGCTTTGCTGAGCTATAAGGCCATAGTGGCCAAGCAGTCAGACTGGCTGTCTGGAGCAGCTCTGCTCTCCCAAGCTACCCTCAAACCTTGCAGGACACTCACCAGGATTATGACACTCTTTGCATCCAAAAGACTCATTGGATTTATCATGGGGAGAATTTAGTAAGAGGATGTTGGATGCATTAGTTTGTCTTTAGCCTTAGGAGATAAGTCTTGATCTATTCCAGGCCACTATAGAAATTTCACTAGGCACTAATCATGGCAGTTTTGCATCCCTCCCCACCCCATAATCTTGCTGAATCCTCTAGACTGGGTCCTATTTGTACAGTATTCCCACCATGCTGGATAAATGTAATACCCTATGGAATGGTGTGGTTGTTTTCAAGATGCCTACCTTATAGTTTGCAATACAACTTTCTGCCTACTATGTTTTAAATACCAAACATTTAAAATAACTGTAGCTACAATAATTTTTGTGATATAAGAATTACAAAAATGGTAAACTTGCACAGACAGACAGACACACATTGCACAAAAGACAGGAAAGGATGTGACTATAGTTTGTAATTAAAGTTGTTATTAAAACTTCACATTTTAAGTTCAAGGTGTTATATATAAACTTCATGGTAACCACAAAGCAAAACTCTATAGTAGATGCATAAAATATAGAAAATGATTCAAAAAGCCGGGCGGTGGTGGCGCACGCCTTTAATCCCAGCACTCGGGAGGCAGAGCCAGGCGGATCTCTGTGAGTTCGAGGCCAGCCTGGACTACCAAGTGAGTTCCAGGAAAGGCACAAAGCTACACAGGGAAACCCTGTCTCGAAAAAACAAACAACAACAAAAAAAAACCAAAAAGAAAATGATTCAAAAAAGACTACCACACAAAAACAAAGGAAGACAGAAAAATAAGCAGAAAAGAAGCAAAAGATTTAAAAATCAGAAAGAAAATGACACATGGCAGTAGGAGGTAGTCTGTTTTCCACATAATCTTCCTACTACCTAAATTCAATCTATTGGTGATGAACCCATATGGCAATACTCTCAATTACTGAGTGTGAGGACTGGAGTTCAAATTCCCTCACATTCACATAATGCTGGACATGACAGAACACATCTATAATTCCAGTGCTCCTACAGCAAGGTGAGAGATACACACAGGAGAATCCCCAGAGGCCTACAGGCCAGCTAGCCTAGTGCACACATAAAAGTGCAGAAGAGACTCTGCCTCAATCAAGTCGGAAGGCAAGGATGGTCCTCTGACCTCCACGTGTGCATTATGAACACACACACACACACACACACACACACACACACACACACACACACATTCAGGAAAAAAATTCTTGAAATCTTGGCATTCAGATACAAAATATGAGAACTTGTTTCTGGACCCAGGAGCCCCATTGTTTTAACGTTCCAATCTGATGCCTTGCTGTGTAGAAGCATCTTAGTTTCATGAGATCTCATTTGTTGATTGGTCATGTTTCCTGAGCCAAACCATATGCAGAAAGTTCAGTGTAAACTGAAGCACATTCCCTACTTATCCCGTAGCACTTGCAGAGTATCAGGCCTTGGGATGTCCTTGATCCATCTTGAATTGAGTTTTTGTGCAGAGTGAGAGATATGGGTCTAGTTTCATTTTTTCTGCCTATTAAAATCCAGTTTTCCCAGCATCATCTAATGAAAATGCTGTTCTTTTTCTTCAATGTACAGTTTTGGTATCATTATCAAAAACCCTGTAACTGTAGTTGCATGGACTTCTATCAGGGTCCTTGATTCTATTCTTCTGTTTTTGCATCAGTACCATGCTGTTTTTATTACGATACGCTATGGTATAGTTTGAAATCCTGTATAGAGGAAGGGCAGAATGAAAGCCGGATGACTGGGAGGAGGACTGTGAAGTGCTGTCTTTTGGCAAATTGATGACACAGGGAGAAGAAGCTACAGCACCACTGTTAAGACCACAAATCAACCCTAAGAACAGAACATATCTGTGTAGAACTACATCGGGGTCTTTCAGACTCTTGTAAATGACAACTTTTCAATCTCAAAAGCTAGTCTTAGCTGAAAACTGGACAGTGACCCTGACTGTAAGAACTGAACCAGAGCCCTTGATTATCTGTATCAAACTAAAGCTCCATCTTTGACTATGCCTACTATGAATGGGAAACAACATGCTCTTTAGGATGAATTCTCAGTGAATCTCCCTCAGTGAGCCTGCCCTCTAATGAAGAAATAGGATAGTGTCCTGAATCAAAACACAGCAAATGTCCATACACTGCATGTTTGAGTAAAGCAGTGAAGATCTCTTCAGGATGTATGTGCTCAAGGTCCCTTGCACCTACTCCTGATCTCTCACTACTGAGTATGAAGGAATCTTTTTGATCTGAATGACGTCACAAATTTGAACCTGGTCACTGCAGTGTGTCTGTGTAGTAGAAACTGGAGATGACTGCAGACCATAACTTTTTTTTTCTTTAAAGATCTGTTTTCTGGGTTAGGGATATGGCTGTGCAACAGGCCCTATAATTGATCTCCAGCATAAAAAAATTAGTTGCTAAATATTTTCAGCAAGTCATTGTATTTTGTATTCTAGGATATCTATTTTTTGTTAACTATGAACAATGTTTCTAAGAACATTCTTTATTATGTCTCATCACACATGCCCATAAGCATGAGTTCTTAAAAATTTAAAAAGATGATGATGATGGTGATGATGATTAGTGTGTGAATGTGTGCACAAGCCTATGTGTGATCTCCTAAGGAGGTCAGAGCAAAACTTTTGGTAATCATCTGTCTCCCTCCAACTTATGTGGGTCCCAGAGCCCGAAATCAGGTCAGTAGGCTCTTCCTGCATGCACTTTAACCCACTAAGTTATCTTGCCAGCTGATGCAAGCATATCCTTAGTTGTGAATCTTAAGAGTATGAGTTGGCCATTGCGTAAAAACAATTTCAACTACAAATTTCAAGCTCAAAGGAAGAAGCAAATTTCTAATTCCGTCTGAGTTTTATTGTCTTTTCAATCTGGAAAGGCTGACTTCATGTTGCAACAATTAGCCATTAGCACTCACTAAGGAGAGTTCATTTTAGAAAAAGCAATTAAGGTGAAATTTCCTGCAGAGTACAGACACTGGATGCAGAAGCAGGGACTCTGAAGTGACGACGTGGGTGAGGCAGGTAGGAGATGTCTGGGGTTCTGACTGCGGCTTCCTGTGGCGTTCCTTATGTAGACTCTTTAAGGACAAATCCAGGAAACTACATGCTCTCTATGTAGGTTGATAGAAAGGAGCCACAATGAAGTAATTTCATGTTAAGACAATATGCCAGCAATGACGGATCTTTCAAAGAATTTGCTGTCAACAGGAAACCCAAGTCAAAAGTGAATAATTATCTAATTATTAATCATGTTTTTAGGCAGCCAGCCTCTTTTGGTGGTTGAGCTCCCTCATCAGTTTGCTGAATTTTAAGATAATTTTTCAAATAGCAACTTACAGTCAAAACTAAAGTGGTAGAAACACTGAATTTAGATAAACATATTTGAATGTGTGCTTCAAGAGGTTCAATTAGGGTAAGACTGACAAACCTTTAGTGAGTATTCAATAACTGAGCAAATTTATAGTTTTCTAATCATCAAAAGATAATTTTATAACATTTCTATCATGCAAAAACGTTCACCTAGCCTGTCTGTTAGTGACCTCTATCTTCACCCCAATAACAGATACGCTTCATTAATATTAATTTTTTTTGATGGCTCAGTAATAGTCCACTGCTGGGCTAGATCACATTTTCTTTATGTGTGTATCCACTGATGAACATTCTGCTTGCTTGTACATTTGTGAGTAGTGTAAACACTGCTGCAGTCAGTGTGGGCACATTTTTATTTTTCAGAGTTAAGTAACCAGAATTGATGGGCCGGATACTGGCTGTCTCCTTAGACTTCTGAGAAATGCCATGCTATGCACAGAAGCCACCTCTTGCTCTGCACCTTGAGTGACTTTTGTTCCGGGGAAGACTTAAGCTTCAGTTGCTTTTCTCTTGTGGTTAGATATCCGAAGCTCCTCTGGACTCATGGTTTGCTGTGCTCTGTTTAAACCTCTGAAGCTCTGTTCATTTTATTTTTCTGTTCATTCAATTAACCACTAATTTATCTTCCGGTTCCTGCGTTCCAGTAACCACTGATTTGTTTTCCGGTTCTCATGTGCTAAGGACGATGACTACACTTCTCCACTGTGGACGTCCAGCGTGTTCACTGGTAGTTTGCACTTCTTTACTGAGACCCTTCCATGAGTTATTGTCTCATCATACTTCCCTTTAATCCTTTGAACACAGCTTTGCTCATTCTTTGACTGTAACTAGAAGAACTGCTTTCAAGTCACTGCTACACCCACCATCTAGCCTCTCGTAGAATCCCTTCTCATCTGTCCAATTCTCTTGTGTTTTTGAATCTTGACCACATTATCTCATTTCTACTGTCATGAGTTCCATTAAAATCTGGAGATTTTAGAAACTATATATTATCCATATTCTTATTTCTTTGGTTGGTTTCTGATGCAGTAAACAGCTGTGCCTTACATGCCTCCCTCTTTCTTTTAGGTGAGAAGGATTTTATAGGCAGCAAAGATGTGTATCAACCGGCAACTATGACTCAGTAACACCTTTTACAAAACAGCCTTTCCCTGTTGAACCTGCTGTACACTCTATCCAGGCCTCACACCTATGGGGTCCTAGCCCCTCTAGTGATTTTTAGATACACACAAATTTCTTTCTAAAATTTTGCTACATATGAATACATCCTTAAATTGACAATAGTTTTTCTTACTTTCTTAAAAAAAAAAAACTATTGTGATAATGTAGCCATCTGAATTTTTCCCAAAACTATAAATGATTCAAGATTTATCTCTGTTAATAATTTAGTCAATTGTTTACTGATACATAGTATTTCACAACTTCCTCATCTAGTTATTTTATAGCTAATGTGGTTATTTCAAAGTTCTTGAAATTATATACCATGCTACTAAACTATTTTTTGTGAAGATATGGATATGTGGACAAATCTTTTAATATGTAAATCTAGAGTATTGCTTAGTCAACAAGTATGAACAACTTTAACTTTGCAAGTAAATTCCATGCAATTCTCTGCTGTCTTTATCCTTAAGTTGCAGAAGTTAGTACTTTATTGTTAGTGTTTAGGGGTAACTTCTTTGGCATTATTAGTGTGGATAGTATAGACAAGGCATGGAATTGTGTTGAATTCTCTGGACACAACTGAGAACAACAAAATGTTCAGCTGAAGTTCAAGCTGGCGCAGTTGCTGAGGGAGTCGAAGCAAGCACTCTAGAGTCCCCTGTGGGCACCGAGTTCTGTGCTGAAGGGAGCTGACGACACCATGCAGGCCTGTTGAGACTTTTGCTTTGGCTTTGCATCACAGGAAGTATCTTCCTCAGAGGTCACCCTGAGCTGGGAGTGGACTGAAAATATGCATAGGGTTCAAAGGCAGAATGCAGTTAGAGAAGACCTGGATTGGGGAGAAGAATTGCCCACTCCAGGGTAATGCTTGTATTCATCCCTTAACCGGCAGCAAGGAGAGAGAGTGTTCCAACTTCTGCGTCTACCTTCCAGTTCTACAAGCTGTGGGAATCCCTCTGGCTGGCTCCTTTAGGTGCTACAAGAATGATGCCAACACTGAAGTTTCAAAGCTATCATTAAGTTCCATTTAAGCTGATCTTTGAAACATGCTATTATTAGAAGGCATTAAGCAATTAGAAGAGAATCCAGATTATATCATACTGGCAATATAAGAAACCAGATCATTAGAAGGTCAGTGGGAAAGTGGATGGCATATAGCATAGCCTGTCTTCAGGCACCAGAAACCATGTGGGGCAGGGGGATTGCTCCTTTAGGGAAGGTAGGTGAAGACAGGAGACCAAGGCAGCTTCAGGAGCTGCAGCTTCTTCCAGCTTTCAGTAAATATTGAAGCTGCCTTTTCCTTAAAATAAATAATCCTTTCCTTTTACTGTCAACTCTTAGCCATTTATAAAATCTTTGGTATTTGTGCTTTCTATAATGACTGCACACATATATATGCTGAAAGGAAAGGAGAGAGGTGGAAGGGAGGGAGGGTGAGGGAAATGGAGAAGGGGGAGGGAGTGAGATCAATAGATCAACCAATAATCGATTGATTGATGATTGTTTGACTGGAGGAGTATATTGGCAAATCCAGAATCTGTAACCCAGTTCTTCAGGACAGAAATACAAGTGAGAACCAATGCTGCAGGCTTGGGAGAAATTCCACATGTCACCAAGCTAAAAAGTCAGGGGTTTTATGTGATGGTCTTGAGAAGTCTTTCTCTAGGAAAACTCAGTTTTTGCCAGTGTCTCAAACTAATTGAATGAATCTGTCCAAGAAGATGGGGAGTACTTACAGTTGTTCAAAATCACATCCGACAATACCTTTCCCATGACCTTTAGAGGATGCTCGTCTGAGCCGCTGGGAACAGCCTTGAAAAACTGATTCAAAAAACTAGTCACTGTCACTTCCATTTCAGCAGCAAAGTATCAACCCGAAATCTCATTGCTCATGCTAAAAATGATTGATTAAAACAGACAGCTCACCCCTGCCCTCAGGGCCTATCTATCCCTCAGTTCACCTCTACATCGGGGATCCCCAAAGTCCTAAAATCCCTTCTGCGTGATGCTGAACAGATTGTCCAGCCGGCCCTTCCCACAGGCTCCTGACTCCTCTTTCACTGTGCCCTCATGCTGCTGAGCTTTCCCACATGACCAGCACTTTCTGCTGCTCACATCATAGCTGGGATATAAGCATTCTTCTTAATCTAATTCTCTCCCCATTACAGACCCATTCTGGTTACATCTATGCCAATTTCCAACGATGAGCTCACATTTCCACAGTATTTACACCATCGATCATCAGGTGCAATTATTTTATCTCTATTTGTTTCATGAAGGTTAACTTTATCATCTCGGTCCAATTACAAGACACTGACTGACTTAGGAACAGTGTTAGCCAGTGGCAACAGGAAGGACAGATTTGGTCATAGGATTAGGAATTTGAAGTCTGTCTGAGCTACACAGCAAGATCTTGTTTCAAATCTAATAAGAAAAGCCAAACAAATGTCCTAAGACATTTTGCAACTCAAATTTAAATGATACATACAAATTGTGTGAGTAAAATTCGGCACCCCAGACTTGCCTTTACCCAACTAGAGCAGAAACTCTGAGAGGAGCCATGCAGCAAGCAGGCCACCTCACCGGGAACTCCATCTACCTAGGCTTTGGAAGCCCCAGGTGCTTCTTGTACATGTGAGTTTGAGTGCAGTATGGGTGGGCTTGTCTGTGTGTGTAGAGGCCAAAGGTCAATGTCCTTCATCTTCCTCTGTTGCTCTAATCGTGTTTGTCAAGATGGATGAGAAGTTCTCAACCTATGGGTCACAAACCCTTTGGGGGGGGTCTCATATCAGACATCCTGCACATCATATATTTACATTACAATTCATAACAGTAGCAAAATTACAGCTATGAAGTAGCAACAAAATGATTTTATGGTTGGGGTCACCATGACACGAGGAACTGTATTAAAGGTCAAAGCATTACGGGGATTGGAACACCTCAAGATAGATTCTCTAGATGAACCTGGAGTGCACTGAACTATAGGAGCTGGCCACCTAGCCCCTAGGGTCCACTCCCTTCTAACTCCCAAGCATTGAGGTTACAGACACATGCTGCCAGGCCCAGCTCTGACATGGGTTTGGGGGACCTGAACCCAGGCCATCAGATCCATGTGAAGCAAGCACTTGACCCACTGAGCAGCCTCCTCAGCTCTGAATCCCATGTCTTAACCAAGCCCTACAGGTGATTTTTATTTCATGAATCTGAACACCGGTGCTCAGTAGTTACTATGTGCAGGCACATTAAGAGCTCAGAGCATTTTTCTTCTTCGCTCCAACAATGTCCCTGAGCTCTGCTCCAAGGGAGTTTCTCCTCTCTTTTCTCCTCACTTCTTGCTGGTGTCTTTCCTATCTCCCAGGCCTCCCATCAGGAACCCTCCTGATATGGCTTCCACATTGTGGTCAGTGTTTGGGCTTTAAATCTGCAGGGTTGATTGTGCCATGTTCTCCCTTATTCAGGATGAAGTTCAAATTCTTTACAGGGCTTACAAAGTGGTTCAGGCCCCCTTTATACTGAACAGCTGACTCAAACAGTCCCATCTCCTTGTGGTGCTTCGCTTCCGTATGCCCTTAGCCGACACAATGTCATTTGTCAAATTCCTTTGAGCTGATACTATATAGGCCAGGCGGTTGAGACACTATGGACCTGCTATTAAAATGACAGTTCCTCTTCTTTTGAACCTAACAATCTAACAGGAAGAGAGTAAAATCTCATCCAACAATACCTTCTTTGGACTGATAATTTGGTATTTGCCAGAACTGGACTAAGAACTTTCATGGATTATACACTGGATCTTTACAACCACACCACAAGCTGCAGAGGTGGCATCTAGGTCCATTGGAATCTAGAGCTCATGCCATGAGCCGCTGGGTGCCTTCTGCTTCAGTGGTGAAATAATTGAAAGGAATTGCAATCGGTCATAGAAAACCTTGTTAATTACTCATGACACAGCCTCCTAGTAACTAGGTAATGCATGGCCAATGCTTCCTTCCAACCTTCCTCATGCTGCACTGGGATATGTTATTGTGCATGTGTGCGAGGGAGAAAGAGGGGTAGGGGTAGAAAGAGGGAGGAGGGAGGGAGGAGGAGGGAGGGAGGAGGGAGGGAGGAGGGAATGCACAGCAGTGTATAGGTGCCAGGTGGATCTCATGGATCTGGAAGTACAGGTGGTTATGAGCCCCTTGATGATAGTGCTGGGAGCTGAACTCTGAACTCAGGCCCTCTGCAAGGGCAGCCATCACAAGCGCTCCTACCCACGGAGCCACCTCTCCAGCTCTTGCACATGCCTGTGTTCACAGCAACAGAAATGAACAACTATGTGGCAGCCACTATTAAGTCCTGGCACATTCCTCTGCCACTCAGATCCCTTGACCAGTTCTCATCAACACTGTCAGAGCCGACTTGAAATCTTGGCTCAGAGAGTTTGCTTAGCTCCTTGCTCTTGGTAACGTTACATCACCCCATTCTTAATTCCCCCATCTTTAAAATGGAAAATGCAACAAGCTGGACACCAAAGCTAAGGTTTAATGAAATGGTTTAAGGAGGAAAATGACATGTTCGGGTTTGATTTTCAAGGTAATTCATACTAGCAACTGCAGTGCAGCTGTCTAAGGCAACATGTGTTGACGAATTAGACTACAGCAGTAGCAGAAGATATGGGGGGATCCTCCTAAACATCTATGGACTGCCCTCTTACCAGTTCATTATGGAAGATATTGGGGGGGGGGTCCTCCTGAACATCTATGGACTACCCTCTTACCAGTCCCTGATGGAAGATATGGGGGGGGGTGTCCTCCTGAACATCTATGGACTACCCTCTTACCAGTTCATTATGGAAGATATGGGGGGGGTCCTCCTGAACATCTATGGACTACCCTCTTACCAGTCCCTGATGGAAGAAGTCAGGCTTTGCTCTTGAGAACTGTAGCTTTACCGTATTCACATTGATGTACAGCTCTAAGTTCCAAGCCTATTCCCAATTATAATTCTCAGTTAATTGTAATTACTCTCTCAGTCTCAATGTACTGGATGGAGGGTTTATAATAAACAAAACAATTTCATATAAAAAAGAGTCTATGATTCTGAAAAGGATGTGGCTGTTTAATGGAACAACAATATTTA
Source organism: Peromyscus leucopus (assembly GCF_004664715.2). Classification (NCBI taxonomy): domain Eukaryota; kingdom Metazoa; phylum Chordata; class Mammalia; order Rodentia; family Cricetidae; genus Peromyscus; species Peromyscus leucopus. The sequence continues at coordinate 9,359,872 of NC_051076.1, read as the reverse complement.
AATTGTAGTACAGATCTTTATAGTCCTGGGGACTGAGGGAAGGGCTCAGTTAGTAAAGTGCTTTGCACACTTGAGGACCAAGTTCAATCCCCAGCCCCATGATGATATCTGGATGCAGTGGTGCTGGTCAACAAGCCCAGCACTGGGAAGGCAGACAGAAGCAGATCCTTGGGGCTCAGTAGTCAGCCAGCCTGACAGGATGTGGAAGCTCCAGAGTCAATGAGTGTCCCTGTCTCTAAAAGTAAAGAGGAAAGCCACTAAGGAGGACATCTGTCGTCAATCTCTGGTGTCTACATACACTCATGTGCATGCACACCTGTGTGGACACATGAGCACATAGACACACACACATTTATAATCCTAATATATGTGTAGATGAAAAAGTTTAAGCAGTCTCAGTTAAACCTTTTAAAACAGAGAGCTGTGACCAGAATCTAGGTTTGGCTACGCACAAGCAGAAGTAAATGTGTTTTATAGAAAACACGGTGGTAACTTGCAGAGGAAGTAAACAGACATGTCCCAAATGTGCTGCTGAGGACTGGCCTTAGAAAGCTCCTGAATCACCAAGACCAAGGGTTCTGGCACTGAAGAGCTGGGGCTTCTGTGATTTTTTTTTCAAGCTGGCTCAACATGTTCTAGTAGAGTGCCTGGAAGACATTAACCTACTAGAGAAACCTCTTCGCCCCTGTAAGGAAGGCTCCCCTACCAGACAAAGGCCCACAGGGCCTTTGGTTAATCCTGATCGCCAACTGTTTACTGCTCTAGTTGGTAGCATGAACCTGGGAGGGTGGGGCCTAAAAATGAGGCAGACTAAAGTCTCATGCAACAACCAACTTTATTCAGAGCATCAGACAATTTATACTCTGAGGATTAAGAAGAATAAAGTGACCAATCACAAGGACAAGCCACTCGTGACAAAAACATGTTTTTCCATAGAGGCATATAAACAAGTAATAATAGCCAGTTGTAATGAATGACCTGAAATAAACTCACTCCTGACTGCTATACCTGGGAGGGCACAAAAGCACAATCCAAGAACAATTCCGTGTTCTGAAGGCACTGAGGTCACAATCCAAGAACAATTCCGTGTTCTGAAGGCACCGAGGTCACAATCCAAGAACAATTCCGTGTTCTGAAGGCACTGAGGTCACAATCCAAGAACAATTCCGTGTTCTGAAGGCACCGAGGTCACAATCCAAGAACAATTCCGTGTTCTGAAGGCACTGAGGTCACAATCCAAGAACAATTCCGTGTTCTGAAGGCACTGAGGTCACAATCCAAGAACAATTCCGTGTTCTGAAGGCACTGAGGTCACAAGACTCATGTCTTGTTTTCTTGGCGTTTCCTCACAAGCACTCAGAATTCTCCTCACACAACTCCATTTGTAGACCGTGTTCTGACAGTCAGCCTGGCTGAGAGTCAGGAGACACACCTCTGGGCATGCCCGTAAGGGTGTTTCCAGAGAACTGGTTTAGGAAGAACCATCCTGAATAAGAAAGGGAAGCCAGCTGAATGCCAGTGGTAACCTCCCTCAGCTTCCTGACCATGGACACAATGCCACCAGCTGCCTCATGTTCCGGTTGCCATGACAGAGCCAAAGTGAACCTCCCTTCCTTCAGCTGGGTTCCTCAGACATTTCGTCACAGCAAAGATAAAAGTTGCTAATGCAGCCCGGAAGCTTGCAGGATGGCTGAGGGGATCCATCCCATGGCTAGGACTCTGCCACTCTAGTCAGACAAGAACCTTTGAAATTTGTAGAGTTCTAAAAGTTAGCTCTTGACATAAAATCTGATCCTCACTAAAAGAACATTGTAATATAACCATTAAAATCATCTAAAATGAGGCACTTAAGGTTATGAGTATGGCTTAATATTCTCTCAAGATTAAATTGGCTGGGTTTTGTAATTTAATGCTATTTTTAAGATGTAATTTTCAGTAGATCAAAATTCCATATGCTTTACATTGAATATTGAGCTCCTCTATTCAGTGAAATTACTTCTCTTAATTACTGTTACAAATTGACACAGTATGCTAATTCATCAAGCTAATGAGAAATTAATAAATATTAAATAATGATACAAGAAACTATAAAAGAGAGCATTTGATTTCAAGTAAGCAAAAGCCTAGACTGTTATGAACACAACTAGGGAAGCGTGATAAAGCCGACTTACCCTATGAGTAATGCATATGGCGATGTGGTATTAATATTGTCTTAATGTGATTGAGGCTTATTGTCTGGATCAGTAACATATTCACACTTACTATAATTTATAGAGGGCATCTGGAGCAGTGTTCTAAAAGAGGGGAGAAAACTTTCTTCTGTGTATTTCCTGCTGTCAGCTTTAGAATTGAGGCTGGGATCGTGAAGCATTCTCAAAGGATTTTCACAGGGCAAAGAACAACTCACTGTAGCAGAAGTACAATGGTTTTGACATTTAGCCAACCAGTCTTCATTGCATCTCTGCTAGCTTCCTGGCCTAATGCTCACCATGCTCTCAATTTAAAATATTTTAGTGTGTGTGTGTGTGTGTGTGTTGTGTGTGTGTGTGTGTGTATCACATACATGTGCACATGGGTATCTTCAAAGGCTAGAAGAAGGCTTCATTAAACA